>NW_028288822.1:3839796-3993388 GCF_059628265.1 Tinamus guttatus | reverse complement strand
TGGGATAGCATACTGTGTCTTACTCATCTTGCCCATAGAGGATGCATCATAATTACTGTACCACAGAGGCAGTGAGTAATGAGTGCATTTCAGTGAAACAACAAATCATTCCCAATACATTTTTTTTTTGTTGCAATGTGCAGGGCTTTAAGCATTAAGCATTTTGCAGCATCATTTGTGCGGACTGTTCTGTGAATAATACACCTCAGGGGAGACATTTGACCCAAACTTGCCTACTATGGAATACCAACTTCCAAGTGCCTATATTCCTGCAGCCTAATCCTACAAGAGTTGAAATCAACAATATAATAAGCCAACTGTTCTCTCAACTGCCTTCCTTAAAATAACCGCTAGATGTCTACAACATCTTTCCCAGGTCTTGACATAATTTAGATATAGAAATCATTTAAAGGGTTAGCAAAACTTGAAATCTAGCCAATTTTAACAAATGAGTTTGAAAGTCACTTAGCTATTAACCTTGCCTTCCCATTTTCTTTTCACAACTTCCTATTTTACAGTGACATTTTAAATGTTTTGTCTCCCTTCTTGCTATGTGAAAGATTTAGATTAACTATATAAGGCCTTGTTAGATGGAAATGGTAAAAAAAAAAAATCATATACAAAGTCCTATTACATGAACTCAAAAAGTGAATTGACAAAGATTGTTTTCCTTAAACTCTTCCAGGCTGTTGTTACTTGAGATGCTATTTCCAACAGTGGTAGACGAACAGTTTTTGAACACAAAGGATGACTTACAGTCAGTGTCCATTTTGGGCCACAAGTCCGTCAGAGATACACATTTAACTTTAAACATATAAGCAATCCAATTAACTTCTATTTGAATCCAACTCTAAATGAAAAATTTTCATTCTTGATTCAAAACATGCTTAGGAAAGAGTAAAATTAACAATTTTCTGGATCTATAAATTCATGTAAATCTTGTCCTAAGTTAGTATTATTTTTTAAAATAGAAGACAGAGATTGATTTATTACTTGGAAAAAAAAACACTAAAAATGGGGGACTTCGTTAGAAAAAACTGTTTTTTCTTTCCAATTTTCAAGATTTTTTTAGCAACCAAAATGCAAGCCTAACTTTTCACAAGAATAGCTATCCCTCCCTGGAAGGAACTTTCTAATCACTGTGGAAAGAAAGGCAAACTGTAACCTCAGGGGTATGAAGGTCAAATTCTAAAACATGAACCTTTATTTCTTTTCCAAATGTTTACTTCTTATTCCAACTTACAAAAAAAAAAAAAAAAAAAAACTTTAAAATAACTGTGAACCAAATCATTTCTTTGATGACGCTTTGCCATTGTTTTGGTGAAAGAGGTTTAAGAGTTAAGTTCACAACTGTCTAGAGGCCTAGGATAAGTCTTATCTACCATTTCAGTTAAGTTCCCAAAATAGGGCTTAAGTAGGACCTTAAGTGGTGCAGAGGCTTTGGGCCGGCCCTCTGTGCTGAAGAGGGTTCACCATAATGCACAAATAATTGGGAAAATACATATCTTTTATTAAGCAAATATATTTTGTGGCTGTATTTTCAGTGCCAGACCTAATGTAAAATTACAATCATTGAGTCATTTACAAGGACCATTTGAGGAGGGCTTATTTTCTGGCATTTTGCAGATGCCTCCGTTTGTATTTAGCACTTTATTCTTTTAGTAAATCATATAAATTTATATATACTTTTTGGTCAGTAAAGGAAGACTTGTCTTAATAATTACATTTGTTCAACACAAAAAGACAAAAGCAAGACAAAGCTTCCCTTTTTTTAAAAAAAAATAATGAAATTGAAAAGAAAAAAACAATGGTGTAGCATATTAGCTTGAGATAGGAATGTCTAAAATTGCTTTGTAACACTTAATCGTGTATTCGGACACAATTCAGCTTTACTCTAACATTCAAATCAGTCTGGAAGTGCATTATTATATTTAGACTTATTTTCTTCGGTCTGAAGACATACTAGGTGATCATGAACTCATACATCATGAATTTTTATCCTTGTGCAGATAGCTAAAACAATGTCTGTAGACTATGGAAGTCTTACTTTAGCTTTAAAAGTTGAATAACATGGTATTTTGTTGTACATACATAGTTTTTCTCCCAAAACATATGTAAACATGTGAATGTTCTCCTTGGTTAAACAAGTAATAATTATGATAATTCCTCATTAGCAGTCCAACAAAAAAAACTTCAATGAATTTCTACAATTTAAAAATAAAAGTATGAAACTTTTCTTTCCTCTCACAATGGCATTACCACAGCTCCACCTTTTTCCCTCCTTTCCAGTAATTTAGGCCCTTTTCTGTAAAGTCTTGCCATTAACAGCAATAGAAATGGAAATAAGATTCCAGATGCCTGTTGGCATTATCACAAATCCTGTAACACCCTAATAAAGTTACCCTGAATCAGAAGAAGGCAAATGAGCTGTTAACTGCTAAAGCAGTTCACTCCATCTTTTCTCCCTTTCCTCTAAATTTACCAGTGGTATTTTAATGAGTGTTGTGTATGCCTGCTTGTTGCTTTATTACCTAAGGCAAACAGTAATTGGTAAAAGCTTGTTCTCCTGTGGCTAAGGGTACACTAGTTTACAGCTGATTCTTTTACAGAAAATCCATTGAAGAAAGAAAGGAAATCAGGTTATGGCTATTCAGAAATTAAAGATGTAAATTATCATTTAGTGATTTCATATTGTTCCCTGAAGTGTCAGTCTCTTCAGTCTGCAGTAACTGTTTTCTTAGACATTGTTCCCAGAATACTTAGGTACAGACCTAACTTCACTTCCAAAAATTGATGCCAAAAATAGGCATTTATAACTTTATTAATATGGGTAACATTCCCTTTTAAACTGGGATTTTAAGGTATTTGGGAATGATCTTAATACTTCTCACAGTTATTGAGAAAGGAATAAGGATTTGGAGACAATGAATGAGGCAGCTATGGAGATCTGTGGCAGTAACATTTTTATGAAGAATAAGTATCCGAAGAATAGAACGTAGAAAATTTTAAATAGCTCCATGTTTGATAATCTGAATTTTCACATACTTGCTCCAAAAATGTCCTGATTTCCTTTCAATTTGGAAAATAATTAAGCACACATATATTTCCAAACAAAACAATGACATAATGCATAGGACAGATCATATTTATGAAATTAGACATCAACTCAAAATGAAAACATCTAAGTGTCCTCAGCAACTGATACTACAGGCAGCACATTGCAAACTGATCATCCACCAGCCACTAATAAGTAAAGAGATTAATGTACTTGATACATTCAGATGTTCTACGTGTGAAAGCCAGCTAAAGTTTCCCAGTGAACGCCACGTTGGGAACCCTCAGCAACGCGCTACGAAGTACCATGCTACTGAGAACATTTGTTTTTCCAAAAATGACTCCACCTTAATTCATTTGTAAATGTTTCCCAACCATACTTAATAAGCCAAGATGTATTTATAGCAAATAACACTCTTTCCAGTGAGATCCATACAAGACTAGGTTTAACAATCTGCATCCATCATGCCATACATTTAGGAAACCAGAGGAACAGTGTTTGGAGCAATGCCATTGCCTCTAACCCAGAGCAGTTTTTACTTCTACTGTTTTGGTAGTTTGCTGCCTGCATGTGCAAAGAGCACAGAAAGAGAATCACACCTGTATTTTTAAGGGACAAATGAGTCAGGAAACTCAAACAGAAGTATTCCATAGACAGTTACAATAAGCATGTATTTTTTTTTTTTTGGAAGGACTATAAAGATAAAACTTGAGGAAGACATAAAGGGAAGTAGATACAGCTATAAATGCAGTATAACTTTGTGATAAGGGTTACAGGCTCTACCCTTAAAACATTTAATTATACTTAATAGCTTTGGAAGAATTGTAAGTTTAGCATCAAGTACAAAGAAGCTTTAACAGCAGCATACATAAACACAAGTCACACTATAAAGGAAATTGTTTGCTTGAAAAGCATTTCTGCTTTCTGGGAAGCCAAAGAAAGATACATAATTCTAAAACTTTGAAAGGGAAAAAAATAGCAGGGCAAGCAGAAATCAAGGAAGGAATAATAATAATAAAAAAAATCTAGTAGGAACTAGGCATTTTGGAACTCATGAACTCTTTAAAATCTGCAATAACAAACCTTCCAGCTAGAAGATTTGTCAGACAGCAAACTGAATCACAAAGTAAACCAAATTCATCTCTGATAAAATTTCACTGAGTGTGCTGGCAATGTATTTCCCCTTTTCTCCTCTGCACTTTGATCATACTGTAACACTTCATGGATAGTTATATGGATGGATATTTATATACTCCCTGTATGCTTCTTGTCTCCACAGTACAAATTAAAGTAATAGAAAGCCTGTATCAGATTCAGCAGCTTCCTACTCAAGGGATCACACTTTATTCACATACTGTAAGTTGGCATAAATTTAAAGCAGTTCCTCTGGATCTACATGGTTGCAGGATTGCAATTTTGCACTATACAAGTGGAAGTCAATTCATCACAGCTTTATCACAGAATATATCAGTATCAAAGACTTGAAGTAGGCATTAATGTGGCTTGATTGCAGATACTATCAACCTCCCTCAAGACATTTCAGGATCAAAATATGAAGTGTTAGCTCTCTGGATACAATTACGTTTTAAAGATATTTTAGAGGAGAGGAGAAAAGCAAATGCAGAGTTATTAAACAGGAGACTTGCGGGCTTTCTCCTCAAGGATAAAGAATATTGTTTTGTGAGCCTATCAATTCAAAAAGTTTTTCCACCCAGGGTGAAAGTAGCTAATGCAAACTAATTTTTTCTTTCAAAGTGTTGCCCTATCAGAAGCTGTTCTCTCTTTAAATCCTAAAAAGAGGTATATTAATATCAAACTGATCTATGCAAAATAGAAGAAGATGATGCCACTGCCATGTTTATAAAAAAGCCAACATCAGCAGGCATAAGACCACCCCAAAATATTTATTTTAGAAGGACTGATTCTGCAAACAGTTATTCATATAAGAATTAGCAGAAGAACTACTGTATGAAGCTCTGCAAGAATTAATTCCCGAGAAAAGAATACCGTGTGTAAATAATTTAATACCTATCATAAAACGCAATTGCTAAATTAGATTGTGATCCAAAGCTGCTGCTATCAGTGGAAAGGGTTTATATTATTCTGTAATAAGTGGCTGAGCCATGCAAGCTGTTCCTGTTTCTGCGTATCAATATTTGAAAAACAGATACAGAGCTATCATTTCCCATTAACAATTATGCTTAGAAATGTAAGTTGGTGTATGCTCCATGAGCTATCAAATTAATTAACTTCCTGTTTAATTACTTGCAAAACCTGTGAGAATTTAGTCATATTACAAAGCAAAACAAAAAAGAGCAGCAGTAAATTAAGATTAGAAAACAGTTGAAACTTTCAAAGAATGCTGCTTTACTTGACAGAGTAAATATAATGGTATTTAACCAAAACAGCACAGTCTTTGTTCTATGTATTGTTATCATACAAAGATTCAACTAAATTCAACACAGCGAAAGTTTTGGTGTTTTTTTTTTCCTCTTTTCAAACTCTAAGATATCACTACAATGTAAACCTCTTTAACTGCTTTCAAACTGCTCAGGCTTACAAGGTATCATTTTAGTAAATAAAATTAGAACTGACAGAGTCCAGTAACTCGCAACGTGTCTTTTCAAATACAAATTGACCCACAAGATATTACTGCTTATATATTTATAGATTCCTACTTAAACAGGAGGTAAAAAACAGAACAAACAAGCGTGCATGCAAGACAGACGAGAAGACAGTTCCAAAACTAATGCAATGTTTTCTTCACTGTAAAAACAACACAGAATTGTTACTCAGCAAGAATTCAAACTCAACCATTTTTTCAGCAACACCTTCTCCAACTGGAAAAGCATCGCCCTCACAGAGACATGACTGACTTGTACTTTGTGAACTACTGCCTATTTCAGACCTCCACAAACACAAAACTCTGCCTCAGCATTAAAGAAAAAAAGACTAACCAAACCTCTCCATAGGGAAAACAAATCTGACACAGCGGTTACCATTAATTACTATTCATATTTGTTCAATACTACTTCCAGTTTCCAAAGGAAGTGTGGCAAGCTGAACTAATAAAATGCTACTTCTCAGAGTTGCTAATATCCTATTTCCTGGGCAAACTAACTGCCCTTCAGTTATATACCAGGCAGTAATGTTTTTTGGAATATCGAAATTAACTATTCCAGCAGCTACAGCTATGCAGTTTTTTTAATCAACATTTAAGAGACATTTCAAAAGACATTTTTATTATTTTTCTGTTAAATGAAGCTAAAGAAGAGGCATAAGAGGGAAGGGGACTGCATGACAGATGGTCACAAGAAAGCAGGTGACCCCTGAAGCTTCCTAGCTTGCTGCGAGTCAATTATTAATAGGGATTTCTCTTCTTACCGCCCCATCCCATGCATAGGGGAGCAGCAGCAAAACTCATTCAGAATGCATCCATCCCTGCTAAGTGACTTGGGGAAGAGTAAATCAGCAGTGATGAGCAGATGGTGCAAGCAGCTCACGTGCAGGAGAGGAGAGAAGCGAGCCCGCGGAGATGGGGTGTCCAAGAGGCAAACCGCAAGACTTACTAACTCGAGCTCTCCACTAAGATAAACCGTGGGAGCCGCAGCATCGCCCGTGCTCTGCATCCCCACTGCTTTGTTTATCGGAAAATATTCAAAATGGAAACCTGACTCCACTTCCAAAAATAGCTGAATTTACTCAGTTTCAACTTTTAGGTCCCACTGCTGGAGCGTGGCAATGGTGAGCAAATACCTCGTCTTATCTCCAAAAGGCAGCATGTCAAGCCAGGTAAAAAAGCCGAGGCGAGCTCCTCTTGCCGTTACATGAGGTCTTTGCAAAAAGTCCAAACCAAAACACGAAAGCGGGGAGAGCGGGAGAGCAGCCACCCTCCCGCAGTGAGGAGAAGGTCCCGGCTGCGCGGGCAGCGCTGCCCCCTGCCGGCCCCGCGCGGCCGCCGCCGGGACACCCGCGCCCGCTCCGCGCGGCTCCCCGCGCGCGTCCTCGCCTGCCCCGGCCCGGCACCCCGGCGAGCGCCGCCGTGCTCGGGCCCCGCTCCCCGGGGCTACGGGCTGCGCTCCGGCCGCGGCCCCGCGAGGCGCTCGCCCGGCTGCAGAGACCCCTCTCGCTGGAGCTCTGCCCGCAAAAGCGGCCGCCGCGGCGCTAGCGGCCGCCTCAGCCTCCGCAGCGGCCGGGACACTTCGGGGTGTCAAAAACTTCACCAGCGCGCAGGTCCGCTAAGCTCTTTAAGAGCAGCACTTTGCTTAGAGACTATTAAGTAATGACATAATCTCCTTCCCCGCCCGAAGGGATTAGATGTTGTCTGAAGCTTCGGCATATTTCTATTAGTTTGCAGGACCGGGGAAAAGATAGTGTCTGCTGTCAGGAGGATTCACGTAAACTGGGTGGACTATGTAGGCGTTAAAACAGCAAAGGCAAACGGAATGTAGGGAAGCGAGCTGAGAGTTTGGGCGAGCTTCATCCGTCTGCCCGCGCCGTGCCGCGCACGGCAAGTCCCCGCCGCCGGGCGGAGGCTGCGTGCGGGGCGCGCCGGGCTCCGCCGGGAACCCGCGCCTCTTGCTTTCACTTCTTTTCCAGGGCGGGGTTGGGGGGATCCGCTGTTTTATTATTTATTTTCTTTAAAGGCAGCAAAAGGAAAAGAAGAGCGCCCTTTTACTGAAAGGATCCGGCTCCGCCGCCTTTCTGTCCTTACCTCGTAGCTTTCCTAACAAAGTAAGAGCGGGTGAAGTCGCCGTGATCGTCCAGCCACGCTTCCAGCGCTTCCTGCTCCGGCGGGGGCGGGCAGCGCCGCTCCATGCTCCGCTCTGCTCCGCGCCGCTCGCCGCCGCGCTGCCCCCTGCCCGGCCCGCCGCCCGCCCGCAGGCCGAGGAGCGCGGCCGACCCCGCTGGCGGCCGCGCCGGGAGCCGGCGCCCCCCGCGCGCTGCCCCGCTCCCAGGTGCGGCAGGAAGCGGCGCTCAGCGCCGGCCCCAGCCCGCCCCTGGCTCCGGCGGCGGCGCCGCGCCGGCTCTGCGGGACCTCGGCGCATCCTCCCGCAGCGGCGCCCGGCTCCACCTCCCGCCGCGCGCCCGCGGCCCCGGGGCCGCAGCGCCGGGGGGAGCCCGCGGCCGGGCGGGCAGCCGGGCAGCCCGAGCGCAGCGGGAAAGGGGAGACCTAGGAGAAAGCGGAGGAGTCCGGCCACGGGATTTTCTCCCTCCGCCCGCCAATTCACGGTTTGCAAGGTGTGGCCTGTCTCAGCCTGTTTAGGGAATGGGGTGAATCAGGTGTCCCCTTAGAGTGTTTCGTTGTTGGATGGAGGTAGGTGTTGGATGTGGATCTGTGGTAGAGCTCAGCCCTAATGTAAGCAGTAAGCTCTGAGGTTTGCTTCCTTCGGGTCTGCTGTCAGGCTTTTACAGCCATTTTGGGCATTTGCTTAACACACCTGGCTTTGAAGTTGCTCCAGACTCACAGTTCCTATTTTCTCTGACATTAGACAGACAGGTTTGAAAATGTGGATTAATGCTGAGCATCACTTTCACGCGTTGTCCTTCATCTGTTCTCACATATACACACGCACACATTTTTAATAATTTCCAATTTCCAATCACAAAAGGCCGTCTATGAAATATCACCAATGACCTGCATCCTGTGCCTTCACAATATCATTGAAGCTAAGACATGAATGACAAATAGTAGCATGTTCCTGTGGAAAGAGACTCTATGGGTCTTCAGAATGATTCTCCTGTATGATCCTCTGTATGAATTCTCTGTCTCCTGTATGAAAAATACAGACGTGTATCATGCTTTTTGTGTCCCATAGTCCCCCGCAGTATGCACAAGGTGGTGAGCTTTAAATAAAAAAGAAATCCCCACAACTTTTTGGCCTCTTAAAAAATTTTTTTTGTGATATGAGGCACATAAAATGGGAAGTTTTACATGAACACAATCCTATTGTAAAGTTAATCTCAGGAGAAACGTGCATGATGACACATGAGCAAATCGAGAAGATAAGCTATAAACCAATAGGATGTGATCTCTATAGGTCCCTTCCAACCTTAACCATTCTGTGATTCTGTGATTTTGTGATTCAAGGCACTAATGAAGGCAAAGAGAAATCTTTCAACAGAGAAATTCAGAATGCTCAAGCAAACCACATAAACATGACAAAAAATAAAGTGTATGTCAAAACCTGGAGAGTATTGTCTGTTAGAAGAAAAGAAAATAGATCGGCATTGACACATAGACCTCTAAATTAACTTTCATTTCAGGGATGGGATCTTGAACTATGCTAGACATAGAATAACAACTTCTGAGCTAGCACATCAGTTGGAAAATAACATTATGTTAGAATGCATAAGAAATGCAACAGATAGCAAAATATGCAATTATAAAAGGCAGATTTTATAAATATGTAAAATGGCTTTCCCTGGGTGGTCTCATGTGGAATACTGAGCACACTAGGGCTCATCCCATCTCAGAAAGTTACTGCAGAATTGTCAGGGGAGCTCAAGAGAGAGAAAACACGAAAGAATGAGCAAGAGCACGGAAAAATCTCTTTTATAAAGAGAGATTGTATACCAAAGATGAATACAAATGTATAATTTAATGACTAGTATTTAAAGAGCAGGATAGGATTCTCTCTGTCTCATAGGATAATAACAAGGTAATGGTCAATGAAATTATGTCAGCTGCAATACATACGGTCTCATTTCATGTAATTAGGAGTAGCACTAATAGGAATTAGCATCTCTACTATAGTAATATTCAGTACGCCCCCCCCGATCAAGAACAGATATGTATTGTACTGAGCACTGCAAAAACTAATATTAAATACTAGGATAGGAAGAAGTAAGCATATGGCATCCTTCATACTATATGCCTGCTTCATACTACAAGGCACCTGAAAGCTACGGTGAAGCTGCCTGTACTGTGGACGCGTGCCCAGCCTGAAGAGTTGACACAGGGTAGTTTCTCAAAGGAGGGGCAAGTTGTGTAGTGCGACAACACTGTGCTTTGCTCAGGGCTGACACCAAAGGCATTCTTTAGCCTATAGGTAAGAACCAATAAAACCAACACAGAAGATTACGTTCCTGTAAACTCAATGGTAAAGCATCAGTTCAAAAGGCTGCTGTCCAAGCAAAGAATAGCATAGTCTTTCCCTAAAGAAACATGAATGGCACAGCTGGGGGGAAAAAAATGATACTTTCTGTGTGTCCTATGAATTTCCATGAATAATAATGAACATACTGTTTTGATTTTTAAGGTGACAGTAGTGAGTGAAGGCCAAACATAACAAAGAAATGAATGCTAAAAGTGGAAAAAGCCTTCCATAATTTTGGCTTGCAAAACACACTGAAAAAGCTCACGCCTAGGTTTCTAGTTTGAATCTGGAGCTCAGATGACAGAATTGATGTGCAGTAGCTGTGAACTTGAAAAGGATTTGTGGCCATGACATACAAATAAGTAAGTCCAGTTCAAATTTAAGATCTATTTGTGGCCTAGCACAGGGCTCGAGAGCCCAGTATAGAAGGCAGAATGCTTTTTCAGAAGGCCAGTCTATACTAGGACTGTTTGATACTAAAGCTTTTTAGTTGATGTCTTTTGTATTTGTGTGTTTTACAAACATTTTAATGTCCAGAGAAAAGAACGTGAGCTTTTTGAATGTCCAAGACACATAAAGCAGAGATGCTGATAACTCATGATCATTAAGAAGAACAAATATGGAAATACATTGTCAAAGAAAAAGTATTTATTTTATGCTCAAAGACAGCCTGTAACTATGCTTACTTAAAATAGATTTATTTGAAATATTTATTCATTTCTATATGGTTTCCCTTTAAAGGAGAAGAAAATAAGATTTCAGATGTGACCATGCCTGACTTTTTGTCTGATTTACTCATTAGATGAATTGGAGCAGCATTTAGCACTACTAAGGAGTGGGAATTGGCTGTCTTTCTACCATCCCTTAAATCTGGAAAACAGTTGGTCCATTTTGGCCCCTAAAACAAGTCTTGGGCCACACTATGTTGCCAGCGAGACTAGAATATGATAAGGTAGAGGAAACTATTCTGGTTCTTTACTAGCAAGCGATTTTGTACACACATGCAAACATGCACACAGTGGAAGAAACCTAATGGTAATAAAGCATGTTTCCATTTCCTTTCCATCGTTTGAGTTACACAAAGAGAGTGAAATAACCAAAATCTGATTAATTTAAAATCTAATTATTACTTTAGTGACGAAAATACTACATCATGAGGATGTCCTATGAGTTTATTTTCTCAGTCCTGTCCAAATAATTACTGGAAACAGTACCCAAATAAAACAGTTTTGCAGAGCTGCTCCTTCATTGCATAACCTACCTTCTCCTTTGGGATAGCATTTCATATGTCCTGCAGGAAGCCATGTAAAATAGTAGCTTCCTCCTGTTTTGATTTGAATGTGATTGAGGATTTGCTTCAATCCAACTACTGTGCAACATTATTCTTGACCTCAGGAAAGCAGCGTTTTTTTGAAGTTGTTTTTTATACACAGACTTTTCTCTGGAAAATACTGTCCGACTTAATCTTCTGAACATGTAACTTAGAATTTGAGGTTGGCATATTACCATTTAATATGTCAGTTGGCCATTAATACTCAATTTTTAACCTTTTCTTCTTTCTATTGGAAGTCTCAGGATAAATTTGAAGATTGATGTCTTTCTCCTTCTTCTTAGTAGCTGTCCTTTAAGATCTCCTTTAACCTAAATGGTGCCTGTTCTTTTGATATTCGAGCCCTCTGATTAGTCTTGCTCACTTTGGGCTTTTCATGGATTGCTTTTGTCAGTCTTGTGTCACACCAGGCTAAGATCAAGTAATCTGTTGGAATGCGTATCAGTACTGAATAAAATGGAAGAGTTATTTGTGTACCTTGCAAGCTATATTCCTGCTTTTATAGTCTTCCTTGGGTACATTTTTGACAACAGCCTGCTGTTGTTGAGTCATGTGGTCATCCACTAATACTCTGTAATCCATTTTCCTAGAGTTTCCGACTGCTGAGGCACTGCCTGTGCACCTGCTTGCTTCCACCTTCAAGTTTCTTGCATCTCTTTTGAATTTCATCCTGTGCTTCACAATCCATTTCTCCAGCTTATCAAGATCACTTTGGATTATGCCTGTGCCCTCCTGTCTATCCTCGGTCCCACCAAACTTACGGTCACTACAAATTTGTTGAAAGGCACAGACCTGGCCTGTAGTTAGGTACAATGTAAGAAGATGAAGTTGTAGGTGGACTTGTCACCTTCATTTCTGCTTTAATTAGTGAGAGTTTCTGGTGTCTGCATGGCAGAACCACATCTACACTGAACATACAGGCACAGCTCTCAGTGAAGCAGGTAGATTAGACCATGATTAGGTCAAGTGGGATGACAGAAATTGCATGATCCACATGGGAAGGCTACAATCCCCCTGTAATCCCCGGTAAATGTTTGTCCATACGATCCTTTTCCATTTGCATCCAGCAGGTACTCTGGCCTTGTGACACATTGAAAATTGAAGCCATGATCAACCTGTTTTGTCTTTTAGCATGTACATATTTCACCAAATTTAAATAGGAAGTAATATCGGAAAGGAAAGCAGGTCATTTGTGCAGGCCTCGTTTCATTTTAGGCCATTTTAAGTATATAACTTTTTTTACTGACATGATACATAGCCTATTTATAACCAGCTTTTTAGCAACAACTGGCTAATTAGTCATTTTGAATTAGCAGGTGTGCCTACTAGTATTTTCATTAATAGTTGTGATTGCAATATATGCTTATTTTGCAATTAGACTTACAGATAGTTAGGAAGCCAAAATATAAAGCTTTTGTTTTTTTTTTTTTTCCTTATGATTATAGCTGTTGGGAAAGGAGACTCAGCATGAAAATAACATAGTGGTGGTCTCTATAAATCAAAGATTACTCAGGAATTTTTCAAGCATATATCCTTGCAAGCCGAACCACGCTGTTTTAGGATCATATTGCCTGCTCAAACATATATGAGGAAGAGAATCCTGGCTCCACTGGAATCACAGGAATAAATTTCACCTATGTTGATGGATCCAGAATTTAATTCAATCCACAGCTTCAGTCTCGCTTGCCATGCTCAACTGTGTTAAAAAGAGTTGCCTCGATGTGTAGCTTAAGGTGTCTTTCCTACCACCATGCACCCCTGTGCTACTCTTCTCTTTCTTTCGTATTTACTAAACTAATGCTGCTTCATTTGAAGTTTTGCAGCAGACGTGTCTTTGTCCGCAGAACAGACCGAGATACATACCAAAATCACTTCAAGATTTGACCATCATAGACACATTGGACAATAAAATGTGCAACTTGGAGTATGTGCATAACATAGCATACTGTAACGGGAAAGTGGGGTCTTACTAAGGGATCTTGGTCTGTATTTCGAGGGAAAATAGACTTTTTTTTCCTGACAAAACCCATTTACTATTTAGCTATGCTGACTGGCGTTAATTGTACTATCATCCTTTAATTGTACACTGAATGCTTCCTGTATCAACCTTTTCATCAATTTTCCTGACATTGATGTCAGGCAAAACGAGCTGTGATTTCCTTATTTAATAACAGAGCAATGCTTATTTCTCCTCTGTCTTCTGCAGCTTGCCTGGGATTTCAAGAGTTTTATTTGTTTAGTTCTTTTTAATTTTATCTTACTGAGGTTTAGGGCTGCTTAACAGGTAATATTTTACTGTCTAACATTTTGGAATCTTAGTAATGACCACATGAATCTCTACTTTGACAGAGCCCATGAGGAACATTTTAGTGGCACAGGGTAGCTAGATCTTTTTTAGCGCTACTTGTTATTAGCAGTTTGAAATCTTCTCACCCAGGATATAACATTCACAGAAGTGCATATGCTGTTATTTTATTGCTTTCCATCTTAACCATACAGAGTGAGACAGCTGTTAAGTCATTGCACTGGAAACTCTGTCAGGCATCAGCTATACACTGTCTATAGTGGCCAGACAATTTGTATCACAGTGAATTCCCCCTAAATATAGGAATAAGTAATATATTTGGTTACTGCCAGAGCTTAAAAGCATTTTCTGATTTTAAAATTACACTATTTCATTGACATTATTTACTTAAAGTAATGGGAGACTTATCTTGCAGAGATCCTAAAGCAATTAAACTCTTGAACATTTTGTAGTGATCTAGGTGGAAGACATTTTTGCAAGGTGAGGGCTGCCTTTGACCAAACCTGCACAGTACTTAGCTGAATTAATTAACTTGCTAACTCATTAGGAGTAAACATACTTTAGTAAAGCTGTGGTCTGACTTTACCTACAAGTAAAAACATTGTGTGCTATGTGCATCGTTGATTCTGAAATAATAATGAGGGACATAAGTCATGACTGTTTTCCTAAAAAGCACAATTGGCATTAGAGCTTCTTTGTACTGAAAGCTGTACTACAAATATCTCTCTTGCTTGGGTGGGTGCATCATCAGATATTCATATATTTTTTCATTTATGGAAGAGTTAGGAGAAATGGAGGTTTGGACTCAATCCAATACAGAGCCTACAAGTAAATGCACAGTATATCACTGAATTACTATGCAGTGGGCATAACCTTTGTTTTCAAGCTATTTTAGGAATGCACAGATATTTTGGTAATTAAATAAAGTGTTAATTTGTGGTTTTGAAAGATCAACTTTCAATTTATCAGCCCCATAGCAATGAAAGTTAAACAGTAAATATTGCAAATAGCAAGATTACTTATGCATTAGCTTGAAATTATGACCTAAAAGTATAGCCACTAAATCTTGACTATTCTGAAGAAGCAAGGCAAATGTGTAAGAGATTAGTTTGTAACTAGGTCTAACTGCAGCGCTGCTAAATGAATATATTGGGCTTGCGTGGCATTTTAATTATACTCAAGAACAAAATGTACGAGAACAGTTGAATTGGAAAGAGGTTGTTCCACATGAATGTATGTCTATTTCTGGATCCCATTTGATTTTCTTGGAGGGCATGCCATACTCGGGATCCTTCCATTTTTTCCTTTAGTTTTCATGCCCATCCCCTCAAGACATCTGTGGTGTAGACATTTGTTCAGCCAAGGGAGTCTGAATGAGTCTATTCACAACCTACCATTGCTGATCCCAGATCAACTGCAATCTGATGAAGACACGTTCCCACAGTGCCTGTTCATGGTGCCTCATCATTTTTTTAAGGTTAGGCTGACCTGAGAATCTGAAGCCTACAAAACCTTTTGATACTAGTTTTCTATCTGCTACATAAAAATAGGAAACTACTTTAGAGCAAATCAGTGAGGCAGATCTTTAGACTCTCCCTTCAAATAGCTTGGGTGAGCACCAGGCTGTCTTCCTGAAGATGTGAAACTGAGATGTACATGCTTCTCTCTGGGTATTTCTCAGGAAAGTAGAGAATGATCTCAGAGCCACCAGGTCGGGATTGTCATGGCTATTTTTTCACACCTGGTGTACCTGTTCTCAGGTTGTTGGTTACCGGCCAGCACTGGCAGATTGTATCCTGTTGGATTGCCAGGGCAGGGCTTGTGCCTGACCTGTTGTTCTGCAGCATTTAGCATTTACAGACCTTCACATGCTGCTGTAAAACCAATGCAAATCACAAAATAAAACCACTTCTGTCAGAACCTGAGTGACCTTTGTATGTCTTAAAAGGCATCACCAGTGTCATACAGATATTCCTGTATGTATGTATGTAGATACTCAGCAGTACACAAACCAGCTAAATATGGCAGTGCTACCTGGGATTTTTTGCTTAAAATTTGGGTCTATATTTACTTTGGTAGAACATGAAAATTTGAGCTGTATTGTTCATCTTTGAAAAGCAAAAAACTATTGTATCCAATAAAAGAGGTAAGCACCTGCATGCCAGGTGTTGTTGTGCCCCACTTTTAGGCCTGCAGTGTGGATTTTAGCCCTGGGGTAGAATGAGACTGTGGAAACAAAGCTGTCAGAAAGAACTAGATACGTAGGGCCAGTGATATGGAAGTAAGCATGTATGTCTGCTAAGCTGTTGTTTGTTCCTATTTGGAATGCCAGGGAGACTCCTCATAAGCCTAAAACTCTTTCCAGCTGTGTGCAAGCTACTGCCTGTATCTGACATTCCTTCCTTCTGTATACAGATGGGTCACTTTTTAAAAACTTGAAGAAAAAGAATTTCATTTTTACTTAAAATATCCAGAACGAGAAGGTTATGTGGAAAACAGAAGTTCACGTGATGCTCTTGCTGCTGCAATAGTGTTATGAGCACCCCTGAAAAAATGAAATGTGTCACAGGATGTGACTGCCTGCAAAGATAGTGAGTCCGGCAGCGCTTGCAGGCTAAGGTCTAGTGAGTGAGTTCATCTTACTTATTTCATCACGCAGCCTAGGAAACCTGCAGGCTCAATTACTTCCCTGAAATGCCTGTACACCAATGCGCGAAGCACGGGGAATAAGCAGGACGAACTGGAGCTCTGTGTACGATCCCATCATCATGATCTCATTGGAATCACAGAGACATGGTGGGATAGCTCACATGACTGGAGTGCGGTCATGGAAGGCTATGAGCTCTTTAGGAAGGACAGGTTGGGAAGGCGAGGTGGTGGAGTTGCTCTTTATGTGAGAGAGCAACTGGAATGCATGGAGCTCAACCTGGGGGTGGATTATGAGCGAGTTGAGAGCTTGTGGGTAAGGGTTAAAGGGCAGGGTAATGTGGGAGATACTGGTTGGTGTCTGCTACAGGCCACCTGACCAGGATGGAGAAGTTGATGAGGCCTTCTATAGTCAGCTGGATGTTGCCTCACGATCACAGGCCCTGGTTCTCATGGGGGACTTCAACTACCCCGACATCAACTGGAAGGACAACACAGCCAGGCACAAACAGTCCTGGAGGTTCCTGCAGAGCGTCGACGATAACTTTTTGACACAGGTTGTGGAGGAGCCGACGAGGAGAGGTGGGCTACTGGACCTCGTGCTATCAAATAGGGAGGGACTTGTAGGAGATGTGAAGGTGGGGGGCAGCCTCAGCTGCAGTGACCATGGGTTGGTGGAGTTCAGGATTCAACGAGGAGGAGGCAGGGCTGTAAGTAGCCTTGCGACGATGGACTTCAGGAGGGCCAACTTTAGCCTCTTCAGAGACCTCCTCGGAAGAATCCCATGGGCTAGTGCTCTAGAAGGAAGGGGGGCCCAAGAGAGCTGGTTAGTTTTCAAGCGGCACTTCCTCCACGCCCAGCAGCAGTGCATCCCTGTGTGTAGGAAGGGAGGCAGAGGGGGCAGGAGACCTGCATGGATGAGCAGGGAGCTTGTGGCAATGCTCAAGCAGAAGGCAGTGGTATACAGAATGTGGAAAAAAAAGGTCAGGTCCCCTGAGAGAAATACAGGAGCGTAGTCAGGGAACTTAAGGAAAAATTTCTTAACAGTGAGGGTGACAGAGCACTGAAACAGGCTGCCCAGAGAGGTTGTGGAGTCTCCTTCTCTGGAGATCTTCCAAACCTGCCTGGACACCACCCTGTGCCACGTGCTCTAGGTGACCCTGCATGTGCAGGGGGATTGGACTAGATGATCTCTAGAGGTCCGTTCCAACCTTAGGCATTTTATGATTCTGTGTGTCCTTCATTCAATAACAATGACAGTTGTATCCTGCATGTATTTGTGCTCTTATCATCACCAGGGTTTGGTAATATCTAGCACTAGCGCAGAAGCACCATATTCTCTCTTATTTGATTCACCCTCAGAAAACACTTCTTTCATAGTGCTTAGAAAAGTTTGTATTAGTGGAGTTCTATTAGGATCTGACTATTAATACTGCCAGCCTTTTGAATCTCACAATATACTGCGCCCATATGCTGTGCTCCTGAGGCTGTTAGGTCCTTGGGACATAGATTGGGCTTTTGTGTTTTGTACATAGTGTTGTTTTTGTTCTGTGACTAAATGACTTGACCTTTAGAAAGCAACTCAGAGCCTGCCAAAATGTGTTTTATTCAATCAAGAATCCAATTCAGAGATAGCAAATCTCTGTTACAGGCCTGAAATTCGCTTCGTGCACTGTTCATGCCAACACATTTTGTGCTCATGAGCATTCACGAAGCTCAAATAAAAAAGCTGTAAGCACAGAAGAAGAAAATTTCAGGAGAATGAGAAATACTTTTCTTAACACTTTCTTGCTGACAAAAAAAAAAAAAAAAAAGACCGTTTGTGTTCAGGTTAATCTGTATATATTCAAAAAAATGAGAAAAATATATCTGGTGTTTTATTCCTAAATAGAGCCATTTAGTCACCAAACTAAATGTAATGCAGTAAAAAAAACCATCTTAAAGAAACCTTTTTAAGATGAAATACATTTCTGTAATCAACAGTAGTGTTCCCTTTAGTACAGGAGATTATTGATGACAAGAAAGCTGACCTTGTTGATTTTCACTGCTGACAAAGGAGAATAGAAACATTCTACATTGGTTCTTGGGTGCTAATACAGGGAGGTGGCTCTGTAATCAGTGCTAGCTGACCCTAGCAAACTGTCAGACTGTAAAATCATTGCCTAAAGAAATTATTTAAAAGTCAGTGCTGGGAGGATAGTAGCTGTTTCTTTTGTGTTCATTGGATTAAAGAAGTGAAATAGCTGAAGCAATCTGGGCAGTGCACAAAAACAGAGGACTGAAAGCAAAAAAACGCTTTTGAAGCGTGCCCTGGTCTCTGCCTGGCAGTGTTTCCTAGCAGTCCCTTCCAGCTCCTGCTGTCCCTGCTGGCAAGGTGTGGGCTCTGCGGGCAGACAAGCCGCACAGACAGCTGTGCTGTCTGCAGCTTGGGCTCTTACTCTTACACACTGTAGCTTCTAGCCAGAGCTTTGGCAGAAGCATTCACAGGTGTTTGACATGCACAGAGGCGATGGGAAGGCATTGAAATGACAACGTGGAGTTGTTTTACTGCTGTCTTTATCAGACTCTCAAGTCTATCCTCATATTCTCTGTTGGTCTGGTAGAACGTGATGAATCTACATTAAAGTTACCTATGCCAGAAGCTAAGGAAAGATGCCTTCATTTGTCTGCAAGACTTCTTAAGTGCCTATGAAAGACACTGACTTTGTTACTCTTACAGCTGACATCCTCAGCTACAGAGCGTGCTGTATGGCTCTCTTCAAACAACACTGTAGATTTGCCTGAGGTTAGATTTACTAGTCATGGATAGGTTTCTGTACCTGTTCGTCTCCCATAGCTCCCTTAGGACACTGCACTTTTGCCATTAATGATAGTAGTAATGACTTTCTATGTTAACACTGTCTACTGGAAAGTGACTGGAATAAACCCCCCTTGCTCCTCACACATTGCCAAACAGCTTCCAGGTGTGTCATGGGCTTAATTACTACTAACTAGGAAGTTTCACTGAAAGAAGAAAGCTGGGGGCAGCACATCCGAGCTGTCGAGTAAGTGTGCGTTATCCTGTAAGCTATGCTTTAACTCACACGCTGTGCGTAGCCTCTGGCTCCGGAGCGTGACGCCACTGCGGAGTCTCTTGGGGACCTGGCACCTGGGTGAGGCTGCTGCAGTGTCTTCCCCATGTGAGGCTGCCACACTATTCTCCCAGGCCTCTGAACACCAAATGTTTGCTTTGCTCAACTAAACTGCTGTATCAAAAGCTTTTATCTCAGTGCAGTTCCACTGAGTACCGTAGGCCTTGTCAGCGCTCACGTGAAAATGGTTGAAAATTTACTTGGGATTAATGCCAGTATTGGAGAGCGCAAATTTAGGCCAAAGACTTTTCTGATGGTTCCTTGACACTAAGCCTGTCCCTATGGAAGTTAGTAGAAACTGAGTTTTGGCCTGAGTGTTCATTTATAGGAAAAGGAAAACAGACAGACAAACAAACAAGAGAATCTCTTTTTTTCCTTTGCACCACATGTTATGCAATGTACAGCAAACAGTGTACTGGCTGGCAAAGGAAAGGTGTGTGGGGAATCTATTCATTTTCCCCCACATTCAAACAAACACTTTCTCATAACCATGACCAGAAAGGAAGCAAAAGTACTTAGCAAACTTATATTAAGTGTTCTAACTCAATGTTTATATTTTGTTCCTGAAAAATATGATGACTGTATTAATAGCTTAGTAGCATTCGACTCCTGCAGTCTATGTGGGAGATGGCTAACTGAATATTTTTAACCTTGTATGGAGACTTAATTTTGTTTTCAAAATACCTGCAGTTCAGTACAGTCTGAGGTATTCTGAAGCAAAAATTGCAGCCTTCAAAGAAAGTTCTTAAGACTCCTATAGCCTAATCATGTTTGGGAGAAATAAACTAGTAGCATCTAGAGATAAGACTCCCTCTAAAGAAATCTAACACTTCCCTTAACTTTCTATTTTGATGATATGGTTTTAACAGAGAGATGTGTAAACAAAAAGGATACTTGTGCATGAAGATGACTTCTTTCATCCAGAAAAAGTGTCTTAGATTAATTCCAGATTGCCTTATAACACCATTAGTAGCTAAGTTTTTGTAGTTTTGCATTTACTGGATAAAACTGTGGTTTTCCTTATTAATCTGAAAACCTTTGAGGGTAAACACCAGTATTAATAAAATTGTAATCTACTTACTTAAGTCTATATTTTCAGATATAGTGCCATAAAATATTATAGAGGGAAATGTAAAACACATTTTAAACCCGTAACTGCAGAAAGAACTTGTGCTTTTGAGGCAAAAAATGTTTGAATTATTTGCTTATTTTCTATTCTCATGTCATTCATTCTGAACTTTTCATGTTACAGTTCACTTCTGTGTAGTTTACTGGTAAAGGATAAACTGCAGCTTCCAACTGCAAACTCCAAAGGAATGGGAAAATAATGAAGAACAATAGCTACATTTAGGAATACTTCTGAAAGATTTGAATAAAAGCTATTTATTTCTTCCTAGCCCCATTCCCCATGAGGCTCTTGGCTTTCTCCTTTTCTTAAGATTAAGCCTAAGTCTAACCCTAGCTGTCAGCCAATTCTCTGGTGTATCCGCAGGCTAAGGCCATTAGGCCTAGTGCTGTGTAAACTACCAATGTTGTTCTAGAAGCAATGTGGCTATAGCGCCACATTTCTTTTGGCAGGCCACTTTCTGTCCCAGTGCCCATGGGACTCGAGGCTTTCTCTCTCTCTTAATCCTAGCCCTAACCCTAAGCCTCACCCTTTTTGTCAGTGATAATTAAGAGTCAATAGGGCTAGTGCTAGTTGAAAAGCCAGTGTTATCCTAGAAGCAGTCTGGATGTAGCCCTGCATTTCTTTTTGCATGCTGCCTGTAGCCCCACTCCCCATGGGGCTCTAGGCTTTCTCCTTTTCTTAAGCCTAACCCTAACCCTAGTTGTCAGCAATACCCGAGGGTCAGCAGGGCTAGTGCTATTTGAAAGGCCACTGTTGCTAGAAGCCATGTGGATATAGCGCCGCATTTCTTTTTTCATGTCTCTCATTGTCCCAGTGCCCATGGGTCTTCAGGCATTCTCTATCTCTTTACCCCAACCCCTACCCTAACCATAGTTGTCAGCGAGAACCAAGGGTCAGTAGGGCTAGTGCTAGCTGAAAGGCCAGTGTTGTCCTAGAAGCAATCAGGATATAGCCCCCATTTCTTTTTGCATGCTGCCTGTAACCCCATGCTCTATTGCACTCTAGGCTTTCTCCTTTTCTTAAGCCCAAAGCTAAGCCTAACCCTAACTCTAGCTGTCGGCCAAATCACTGGTATGTCGGAGGCTAAAGCCATTAGTCCAAGTGCTGTCTGAATGGCAATGTTGTCCTAGAAGCAATGAGGATATAGTGGCACATTTCGTTTATCATGTCTCTTTTTGCCCCATTGACCATGTGTCTCTAGGCTTTCTCTCTTAACCCTATCGCTGCCATGATAGCCACATTGTTCACGTTATTTGCTTTGCAAGAACCTGCCTATTTAATGATGCAGGGGGAAACAAAAAACAAACTTAACAAAACTTAACAGTTATTAGAAAATGTTGCCATAGTATTATACTGGTTATCTGTTTAAAGTCAGTAAGAAACTAGCCACTTAGTTAGCTTTAGGCTATTTTGTATTTCAATCATCCATTCTTATCTTCTGGGTGCTACTGGATACTCCAGATGCATATAATAATAGAGCAGTACTTACATGATCTAAGAAAGTGTACCTGGATGAGAGTTCATTCATCCTTCCTTAAAGAGATTCTAGATTCCTGTTGTAGCTGACCTTCTGCACATAGGAACAGGAGACAGTAACTTCAAAGCTGATCCGTTTTTCTTCTGGGGAACAGAGTATGCCAACAAGTTTATATTAGCATACATTAGTAGTCTCCTTTCAATAGTTAATTCCTATATTATTTCATTTTGTATTTCAGCACTGCAAGTACGCTGATTCGTTCATACAAAATAGTA
This sequence comes from Tinamus guttatus, assembly GCF_059628265.1. Classification (NCBI taxonomy): domain Eukaryota; kingdom Metazoa; phylum Chordata; class Aves; order Tinamiformes; family Tinamidae; genus Tinamus; species Tinamus guttatus. The sequence continues at coordinate 3,970,940 of NW_028288822.1, read as the reverse complement.
AATCTTTTTTCACTAGGTGGTCCCCTCCATTTTGAAATGCAGGTTTTTCTTTTTAGCCAATGTAATGTCATTACTTTAAAAAAGTCATCTTTGAGGAACCACTGCTTTTAAAAAAGTGAATATCTTACAGCAGTTCCCTCTTTTCTTTGTTTTGTTTTTTAAACAATGCTGTAATTTTACGTAAGCAATGAGCATGCCAGACAATTGCATGAAAAATGCGTTGTGTATAGTGGACTTGATTTATTTCTTGACATAACAACATAAATTGAAAAAACACAGCAGTTTTTTGGAATTAAGTTATGACATAAAACAGACTATTTATGTCAAGAGAAGGAGACAATTTGGAATTAAAAACAGAAAACTGAGGCCTGGCTGCATAGTTCATACAAATCTATGTGAATTGTATAAAAATATGAAAGTGACCTGCTGTGTTTGTGTGACAGAATGCAGAGCAGTGTGATTCCAGGGCAGACTGCACTAACGTTATAGAGTTGTGCTTCATCATGGAGGGACTTATTATTACATCGAATATGCATAGAAAAAACATTGTTCACAAAAGCACTGGGTGAGAAATTTCTGTGACCTGGTAGGCCTACTACTAGTCCTACTAGTACTACTAGTACTCCTACTCCTACTAATACTCCTAGTAGGAATACATTCCTACTACTTCCTAGTAGGAATTAGTTTGCCGTTAAAAAAGCATATTGTCTGTCTGAAATTACAACATAGTTTCAAGGGGACAAGGCCAAAGTGAAATAAATATTTGAGGTTCAGTCCACTTTAGGCACTTTGCCCAAAATAATAAATGATAGTTAAGGTTTATATTTGGTTTCCATATACCCATCCAAATGCATTCCACTTGGCAGTTTGACAAAGTAGTCAGTTTGTACAATTTTAGGCAATTAAAATCAGAGGTCGCCTACAGTGTAACTATCCAAACACTAGACTAATTATTGCTACCCTGTGTCTTTAAAGGGCTTTGTTCCATGTCAAGACTCTTTGACGCTTTAGCATAAATACTATAAATCTCCTCCCCTACCATCCCTCTCTTCGTCCACCCCAACCCACACACAAAGTGTCATCTAAATAAGACTCTTCATGCTGTGTCATAAATATTAATGACATGAAACTCAGGGCTTGGCATTTTTCATTAATGGCCCTCTTCATCACTGTTTCATACCTGGCTTGCAGCCAGCCCCTATGTAACTGGCTGACTTTTTTTTAAACAATGTTAATATTGAAACCAAATAAAATGCTGAGGTAATTTTTTGCAAATCAAGATTGTTGGCAAATGCTCTTCCCACAGTGCGTGCTTGGGATGTCATTCAGCATGACTTTTTGAACAATACCATGTTGGCTTGGCGTGGCTTGGCATTGTAAAGATATTTTATGTCTTTGAACCATTCCCTACAATACTTCCAAATCAGCTGTGGATGGAAATTGGGCAAAAAAAAAAAAAAAAAAAACTTGGTCTGATTTTGGAAAAAAAAAAAGGGCATTTTTCCCTATACTTTTTCCCATTTTCCCATCTTTTCTGGTCATCTCCATAGAAAATAAATGCTCCTGTTCATAATATAAGAAAAATTATTTCTTAGTGTGGTTGCTTGCATCATTCCTGTCCTTTCAGTTTGAAATGTACCAATTATTTGAAGCTGTAAAGTACATGACAGACTCATTTTTGAGATATTTATAACAGTGTTCAAGATTCAGTTTTATGTCTTCTATCTATCTGAATGAAATGCATGCAGTTCAGTCTCCTGAACCACACTGACAACAGTCCTACGAGATGTTGAGCCTTCTTACTGTATGACAAACATTGACACAGTTCCTTTAAGTGTGGCTCTTCTTGCACCTCATTGTTTGTCTGAATAACGGCCAGAATGTTCATCTCCCATAGCCTTGAGACTTGAGGCTTCTGGATCCTCACTGAAAAGTTGGCCTTTCAGTAAAACAATGATTTCTAGAGAGAACAATAATAATTCACCTCTTGCCCTTAGTAAAAAAAGTGAAAGTAGAAGAAAGAGAAACTTATTATTTTAGAGTACAGGAAATGCCATGACCTTCAGGGCTTTGAATAAATAAGATAAAGTGCACACCAAAATCAGGGAATCACAGAGCTGGGAGGAATGCAAAGACGACACGTAATCCAGGCGTTCTACCATGGCAAAAGCAGCAAGCTTTGAGGCAGTCATGAAAGAGGCTTGTCATCTGCCTTGAAATCTTTAGTATGGACACACAACACCTCAGTTAGACTCTCCCACTGCTTCATGGTCCTTTCATTATACAATTTTCCTGAATGTATAATTTGAATCCTTTGGCTGAAATTTCAGCCTGATATTTCTTCTGTAGACAAACAAAGTAGCCTTCTACATGTCTGAAAGACTGTTATCAAGCCTTCCCTAGTCCATTGGGCTTAAAATCCCACTTTTTCCAATATTTTCTCATAATTCATATTTTATAAACTTTCTATCATTTTTATTGCTGTCCTTGGAACAGTCTCTGAGTGGTTTATAAGTTTCTTTCTTAAGTGTGGTCTTTGACCTAGGCACAATAATCCAGTTGCAGCCTTATCAGTGCTGAGTTGAGCAAAAGAATACTGTCTGCGTTTCACACTGGTGTTTCTTAATATGCTGTTTGTAGCAGCATATCATTGTTAACTCGGGTTTGGTTTGTGACCCACTGTAATTTCTGTATCGCTTCCTAGCTAAATTTCTCTCTCACTAGCTTTGTTTTCTTGTAGTTTATTATTGATGAGTGCAATTTTTGCATTTACCTGTGTTGAAAAGGATCTTATTTTTCAGTTCATAGCTCCAGGTAATCAAGATCACTTTGAATCCTACTCCTGTTCTCCAGAGCACTTGCCATGTCCCAAACTTCACTTGTTCTAATCAACCTCTTCTCTGATAGAACATTTAGGCTAGTAGTAAAAATATTGAATGGACCCAAGAGAGATGCCACGGGAAAATCCGTTTGTTATGTCCTTCCATTTTGATAAGGAACCTTTGATTAACTATTAAGCTTTGCACTCACATTTGAGATCCTTTTTCCCTAACTGGTTTATGAAGAAGATGATGGTCAATGTGAGACAGTATTGAAGAGATAACACTCACGAATGCTAAGAATTTAGGATTTGTCGTTTTACTTTCCCCTTCTCAGGGATAAGGGAAATCTTCTGATAAGCATTTAAATCTGCTATGTTTCTTTCTTTTTCTTTTTTTTTTTTTTAACTAGACACTGCAACTGTAATATCATTATAAGTGATGGATCTTCTTAAGAGCTTTATTTCTCAAGAATGTGATTCTGGAAAACTTGGCTTGACAAGCAGCTAATAGAACAAATCTTGAAAATACATATTAAAATGACATATTATGTATTCCTTTGTTTCTTATTTCAAAATACAGAATTTAAATATCAAGAAGTATTCCTTGGTCTGAATACTCTTGACATATTCTAAGCCTGCACATTTTTAAAGTTTGCTTAGTTTAATGGATGTGTACCAAACACAACATAACTTATCTCTACTGTACAAAGATGTACTCAAGATGTATTTCAAATTCAGATAAGTATTTGAATTTTAGAAACTTTGAGCATTTGGTGACTGGGTTTCATCCACTCTGAACACACCAGCCATTGGTAAATCCAAGTTCAGTGTGAAAATACTTGGCTCCACGATGAAGTTTTGTTAAGATTTAATGTCCTGAAAATTTACAGGTGTTTGCATTTTGTGTTTTGGTTTGCCCCATGTTACTTATAGCTTTGTTTTAATATGTAAAGTGTTTAAAAAAAAAAAAAAAGGAGAACTGCTGTTTTGCGGGGATATTTGTCAGATACGTGTCTAACTGTATATGAAACATTAATGGGCCAGTCCAAGAAATATTGCAAAATGAATTGTGGTGTCCTGATGTTGTTCAAAGACTTGAAGTATTTTATAAATGCTTTCCTTAAATTTATACTTGTACTCAGAAATATGGAACACTTTGATTCTTAATTTAGAAAGTGCGTACCATGTTTCAGCTCAAGGCGGATCACCCAGGAATTTACGACTAGGAAAGGCTGTTTCCTGTCAGGGCTGTCACCATTAGTATTTTCTATACAACAGTGACCTAAATGTTAAGTGTAAAACTCAGAGCGTTCTGCAGTTTGAAAGCGGAACCATTACTCTGTTCAAACATCTTTTGAGCAGAGGGGGTAGAAAATTGTCTCCCCAGAGTGAAAAATGGAGGGCAAAACCCATGGTACCAGTCTTCATGCTATTATGAATTAACAGGGAAGAAGAAAGTCTGACTCCTAGGTAAACTGCTACTTTGGATGACGTTCTGCAATTGTCTCCTAAAAATAATAACCATATGCAATGATAGAGAGCAAAATATTGATACAGTCACATGGCACTTCAGAGAGGCCGAGGCACACGGTAAAAGCCAAAGTGCTCAGCTACTTGCCAAATGCCAATAACCCTGGTAACAAAGCCATGAGTTACCAGGGTATTTCACTTCCTGCCATCACAAAATGTTGAAACTAGGCCTAACAAATTCGCTTTCCTGAGTTGGAACTAAAGGTGAGAACCTGTAACATGGCTAGGTACAAACCCTACCTCCAAATACAGCTAAAGATATGTGTGAAATCTGCTTCAAGTCTTTACCAAGGAGCTGTTTCTAAATAAATGGGTATGTGTTGGATAATTGTTTGCTACTTTGTTACAGTTAGTATATTGTAGAGCAAAGGAACAAAAACATTACAAGAAAATATTCCCCATTTTTCCTGCAAATGTTTACATTCATTTTTATTTGCCTGTTTTGGCAATATGTGTGCAGAAAGTGAATGTTGGATTCTAGCTGGTGATTAATTTTATTACCAAATCAAATTTGTTTAATGATGAGAAAGAATTCATTTCAAGGCAAAATCAGTCTGAAAGGCCATCCAGTCAGGAAATGAGTATCAAGAAAATAAGGTGAACAAATAGCTCAAATACTGACTGTGAATACTGAATACTCAGAAAAAGACTATTTTCACAGATAATGTATGTTTTGACACTGGCTTTCTTGTAGAAAATAAATAACAAATATTTTTTTCAATAAAAATGCTAGAATGGTATACTTTCCTGAATAGTAACTATAGCTCACTTCACTGCCTCTTGGCTCTGTTACTCTCCCTTGTATTTGCTGGCAATACTTCACACAAGTATTCCCTTAAAACTGATCAATTTTTTTCCAAGACAAGATGAAACCTGGCAAAGTAGAGGGTGAAGAGCATGATTTTGGGACTACCATCACTCTTCATTGTCTAGCTCTAGCTCTAAAGATAGAAGTATCCTGTGCTGCCTCTTAGGTAAATGAAGCTCAAGCAAGTAATATTCATGCTGCTGTATTTTGCAGAAATCACTGGGGCCTGACTTTTCTGCCAAAAGGAATGCAGAATGCTGTCTATTTGTAAGTTTGTGATTCATGCCTCCTGTCAAGGCTACCAAACCAGTAAAAACACTGGAATGTAAAAAAATAAGCATGATTATGTATTTCAGGAAAACAATTTTCTCAAGAATGTTTCTGGAACAAATCTTCAGTGCTAGCTATTTCTAGTTCCTGTGTCAGTGATGGAATGCCTACTGGCACCAACTTGTGCTGTGGAATTGTCCCATAGGACAACGCGTCGCTTTAGTGTTTTTAAGGTGTCTTTTCTCGGATTCTTGTAGCAGCATATCCTTTAACAGCTCATTACTTAATGGAAACTAAACAAAGCTTCTTCCAGGAAAAAAAGTGTTGATCTCTGTCACCCCACAGTGAACTTCTTTTCTTAAATACATAACGCATGCTTTTGGAAAATATCTTCAATTTAATCTAGACACTGTATACTCCAAAGACAAGAGCATGTCCTCATTCATCCATCTTGCATAGCTCAGAACTCAACACTCTATGTGTGGAAAAGAGGTGTTGCAGGAGCTCATTTTTTTTGTGCACAAAAATCCACCTGTAGGATATGACCAGACTTTTCTCTGTCGTGCTTATAAAAAAACAGCAACTTTCGTAAGTGGGAACTCAAAGGTAGGCCCTATGGGTAGGTCTGCTTAAGGCACAGACAGACCTGCTTTGTTCTCTACTAACAGAAATGTCTTTAGATGCTTTTCTATTTGAGGAACTTCATTTATTATTGCCAAGACACTCAGCTGCTAGTTTATCCCTCTATACATGGTGACTGTATTACTATGCCTATGCCTGCCAAAGTGGCTTTTCATAGCTCTTTACACTAAAATTGCTACTGCAACAACAGTACTGTTTGCACAAAAAAGCAAGTACAGTATGTAATTCAGATAAGAGAGCAGTAACTCTACAGCTGAAAACTTAATAATACGTTTTGAAAAACAACAAACTAAGCAAAACAACTGTTTGATCATGGTTATCATACAAATTCATATGCATTTTTAATTCAGAGCAATGCTGGATCAGAAAGAAAAATCTGCTAGAGATTTGACAGCCGCTGTCAACTGAACTGTTTTAGTGGATCCATGTTAAAGGTGTACTTCTTGTATACCTTGTATATGTCAATACTTCTTGATTATGCTTTGAAGAAAAAAAAATGTACCTTTCTTTGTGCAGTTAAGTGTATAGTTGTGTAACTATAAACCACAATATCCTGAGCCACATAGAAATGATGAGTAAAAGAAAAGGCAAACTATTCTGCAGATATATTTTTCAAATATGCTTGCAAAATGCACGTCCTTTTCAAATATGAAATTACTAGAGTTTACATCCACTCGTTACTGTTCTCACTGAACTATGAGCAGACATCGTGTTCTGTTGTGTTCACTGTATCAGCAAGCTATTCCCACTGGAAAAATTTTCAGTATGGGGAAAAGAAACGATATCCTAAATCAATGAATTGGATGTTTAACTGCCAAAGCAAGCTCCTGATTTTCCCCCAACTTAACCCCTAATTCCTGAAAGTAATGAAGTTCCCAGATAGAAATGTAGAAAATCTAAAATTAAAAAAAGGTCACTTGCCTCTTTCATGGATTGTGTAATTGCAAATTTGTGTTTATAGAATAACTACAATTGAAATGCAGAGTACACAGTAAAATACTGCCCAATCCAGTGTTATGTTACATTTGGGACTTCTATTACTTCAGAGGAGAAAGTTGTGATTTATATCAGTATTGTAATAAACTACATGGTATCTTAACTCCAGAGAACCTGTATTTTGATGTAAGTGATTAGATCAAGGAGACAGATAACGCATAAGCGCTGCTATCCAAAGTCCATTGAATTGAATTCTTAAATTCCAGATTATATTCCAGATGACTTGAAGATAATCTCAGTCGCTATAGTAACTATTTGTGCTTTTTAGATGAGAGAATTTTATTTTTTTAAACAATTTTATTTTTTTAAACATTATCACCATATAAGCACTAAATTGAATGTATGGATAATAAATGATATGTAAATGATTGATGATATATTTAACAATACTTCTTTCACTGGTTTTCCCTGATAGCTTTTGAGTTCATGGAATTTACATTCACACCATGTTTATCTGCAATTTGTGGCATGGACAGAAAATAAACTACTGCTTATTTTGACTATCCTATTTTCATTAACATAGTGATATAAGGAGGATAAGAAACATTCAGACACACACACACCATATCAAATCATAAAATCATAAAATATTCCCTCAAATTAGAAAGAACTGACCACTATTCAATAATTTGCCTGCAAGTTCATTTAAGAAGGTCTTCTTATTACGTATATTGTCTTGTCATTGGAAAATCCCTATGGGTGAATGACAAAGAATAAACTGTTTAACCTGAGTAACTCTACTTTAAATACGTGTTCAGCTTCATGTTTTAAAATTAATACTCATTCCTTATTTTCTCCTCTAGCTTCCTTATTCCTCACATTGGTTCTCTGGCCTTCTTGTCAATTTAGTACTCCAAAACAAATACTTACATGTAGGGTCTTTGCCATAATGCACCACTGTGTGAGCACACTTATTTCCTTCCTTTTTGAAAGAAAAACCTTCCACAGGACATATTTTTACTAAATTGCAAAGACAACCCTTTCACTCTACTGGAAATACCTGCTAAAAATGTTATTACACTTAAAATTTATTAAAGTTTATTTGGTGATGTCAAGAATATAGTCTATAAAACTAAATGTATGAGAAATGAGCATCCACTTCATGTATCCAATCTGTTGGAAAATAATGAAATAGTAACTGATTTATTTTTTTTCATAGTTTTCGGTAATTGGACATTGAAACCTTGAAAACTATATTAAATTGAATGTACTTCACATGGATGCTGTCTCTGCTCCTGGCAGCTGATAAGTCCTAGAGTCACTGTTTCATGCCTCCTTCTGTAACCTTGGTCACAGGTTTAATGACATAGGTATTTGTATCAATGAGACATGAAACCATGGAAAATACCATGAAATATTAACCAAATGGTTTATAAGGCCAACTCAATTTTATAATGTTAAAAGCTGCTTTGTATTCTAAATGTATTCTAAATTCTAACCTTAAAATAACTATGTAGTTTATAACAGAATTATCATGATGCAGTTTCACTTTGGTCAAGCCATAACATGGTACATACAGGGACTAGGATGGATTGACAAATATCTAAAGAGTGATTACCTTCCTCTTGATGATGGATGTCTTTTGTTTTTCCCAGTATTATCTGTACAGAACATACTTTTCTTCAGAATACACTTAATGTGGTTGTGGAAATAATAATATTCAGTTATCCTATTATAGAGAAATGTGAAAGCTGTAATGCTGCTTAGAGCCATTATCCAAATTTTCCAATTATCAACTGCATTGAGCAAATGTTGGTCTTGTCCAAAGACAAGACTGGAAGAGGATATGATGAAATTTCTATGCTTTGGGGATGAATATGTAGTATTTCCTTTGTTCCATGCTATGGCTCTTTGAGGGACTACGAAGCACATCCTGCTCCAGGGCCGTAATACATTGCTGTGCTTCAGGGCGGTGTTCAGGAATGACTGTGGAAACTCAGCTGATCCCTTGGTATTCTGTCAGACTTCCTGGCAACTGCCAAAATTGGAGAAATCTGATTAAATCTCTGGAATGTCAGGTGAAAGTTAATAAAAAACACACAGTAGCTTACTGTTATATTGCTGCCTTTTTTTTTTTTTTCTCCTAATCTTTTGCAGAGCTTTAAATTATTGATCAATTAGACTGAGCAGCAGAGAAGATAGAAAACTACATTAAAGGTAAGGAGGATAAGGTTTACTCAAAAAAAAAGCAGCAGTAAAACTGAAGATGTTGGAAGGGAAAACAGCCTGATGCATAAGCTATTTTTATTTAATAGCTTGCTTAGTTCAGCTTTGGTCCCAAATGTATCTTCGCCAGTCATGTATCAAAATCTGTTTCTATGTAAATAGTTCATGTATGTGGCTGACTGTCTGTGGCTGTGGTTGTGGCTGTGTCTAGCTTTTGCAGAAAAGCAGGGAAGAAACCTAAGATGGCAGGTCACTTGTGTCACCTCTTCTAGCCGTGCCACTCAAATGCTTCCACAATAAATATATTTAGAGCAAGTGTTGCAAAACTGACACTTCGTAAACAGCAAAAATTCCGATTACAATTATTTGCAATTTTTTTTTTGCTCTAAAAATAAGCCATCTTTAAAAGTAATCAAAGTAGTACTAATCCATTACCTAAATTAAACTTAATTGCAGAATTGTGCTAGTTTAAATATTAAGCTTCCACCTCAACAGCTCCTTTACACAGGCCAGGCCAGATGTACATCTGGTATAAATTAGCATGGCTCCATTGAAGCTGCTAGAAACAGGAAGATTTCTATCAATTGGTGGTATATTACAGTATGACTAAGCATATAATATGTCATGTATTTGCATATGAAGTGCTTTGGAACTGGACTTTCTTTACAACCACTCTGCACTTTATTTGCAGATAGCATCAGTTTTATAAGGTGTAAAGCACTGACAGGTCAGGCATGTGTGTGCTTAGTGAGATATATTCAATTGGAGTCAAGACAAGTAGTTTGAGGATGGCTCACATAGTTCTCTGAAGATTTATCAGTGTAGAGGGGAGGTTTGAAAGGCAAATAGATTGCTAAGAGTTTGGGGGACCAATTATTTCATGTTTATGTGAACTATTCAATGAAAACATAGGGTAACTGATTAAAAATAAATACAAAGATGCCATTTTCCACATGACTGTGGAAGTCATTACTGGATGTTGTAGAAGTCAAAAGTAATAATGAGCTCAAATGTAATCATACTCACACTGCAGTGTCATATGTAATCAGTTGGCCAAATATTCAGGTATTTACACAGCTCTACTCAAGCTGTTCAAAAAGTAGTTTAGTTCATATAAATTTCTAGTCATCAGCTTTTGTAGATTATCTGCTGGATGTAAACTGGCATAGCTCAACCTGGTCCTGAGCTGAAAGCTGGTCCCGTGAGCATTAGTATCGATTAGAGCAGTGGTTTCCACCCACTGCAGACAGAAAAGTCATTGCTTGGGGTCCAGTTCATGAGAATTTGCATGTTAAGGGAAGGGATTACTGTAAAATATATGCACAATTTATGAGAACAACTGTGCATGTAAGATTGACAGATGTGTTGAGATCTGCTTTGTAGCAAGTTCTGAAACCCAAGGAGGTTTCACCTGATTTCTGCGTCTGATTCTGCATTCACGCCCATCCAACGGCTTCACATAGGCAGCAGCAGTAGATCCCATTAGACCCTCATCAGTCCATTCCATTAAGCAACCTGTTGTAATAGCTGTTGTCTAAACTTTTCCTGGGAAATAATTAAATATGCATTTAATAAATAAATATTCTAAATAAATAAATATCATACCAGTCTTTTAAAATGCTCTTTAAACTGTTCTGGCTCTCCCTCTTTTATTATGCTTAATGATTTCCTAGACCTCGCTTTCATCTTTTTATGTTTGCCATTAAACAATACCTGCCTCTGCTTCTTCTCTTGTTTCTGAGAAGGTGGCTGGTGCCATAGCGCATTAGGGGTTCCCCTGGCAACACATAAACACACGTTGTGCTGGGGCTGCGTCTCCGTAGGCTCCAGCACTTAAATCATGACCTCTAGCTACAGGCTGTTCTGGAATTAATTGTGAAAAGCATTTAAGAAAATAATAAAGTCTAGCACATTCTCTGCAGAAAACTGAACAAAATTTTTGTATTTACACTCAGAGGCAGGAGTCAAATACTGGGTTCTCTATGCACAAATCGAAGATGAAATAATTCCATCCTGGATTTGTACAATATACATTCAAAAGGAATTAGATCTGTTTTTACATTCACCTTTGTGAAATCCTCTCTTTACTCAGTACTGCATTATGTGGATTCAGGAATCCACAAGTTTTGCCTAAGGACAGCCAATTGCAAAGAAAGCTGTTTACAGTTTTCTAGTTATTCTCTGTCATAGTAGCTCAGTCTTTGCAGAGCTATTACACTCTTATACATGTGTGTATGCTCAAATTTCAGCTTTCTGCAGTTCAGCCTAGCATACTGCGATGAATTGCAGCAAGGAAAATGACTTGACGTTCAAGATCTGTTTAGTGTGCAGTTCACCCTTCCCGATGGCAGAGGTTGCATGCCTGTGCTAAATCCTCTCTGGGACATTTCTCCTCCTTAATGGAATAAATGCATTCGTTTAGAAAAATATCTCATCTGATGCATTTTACCATTAAAACACTACCATAATGAGAAAGTAGGAATAGAGAAATGTACTTTTGCTTCATAACTGTAAATAGCTTCTAAAAAATTATTCAGCACATTAAACGAAAGCTCAGAACATCGTTTCATTCTGCAACAGTTCAAGTTGTATAATAGCTCTTGTTTCTGAACATTTCTGAACTTTTGGCTAACAAGTTTTCTGTTTGCAAGCCCATGCGCTAAAAGCAAAATAACTGAATTGTAATTTGAATGGATATTCAGGGAGGATATCTGCAAAAGCAATACTTTCATCTTTTGTTTGCAATGCCCCTTTTATTTACATAAGAGATTAATTGAGCAGACTTACAGCTGCTGCTGAAAGATTTGTGAATAAACTGTGGAAAATCTTTTTTTTTAAGAAAGCTGAGTCTTTTCAGTTAGAAACAAGACGAGATATCACATAACTAAGGAACTACATGGTACAATTAAGAATAACACAATGTTCATTGTAAACATGTCATGAAAAGAGTTACAAAGTTCTAAGAGTAACTATGAAATGATTGTAAATTATAAAAAACAATAAATAAGGACCACATATATGCCACTGAAAATGATAAATAGATCTTACCTTTCAGGAGGCATGAAGCCAGTAAATAGCCCTTGTGTTGGCCTGCTGTACAGGACTTAATTTTTATAAAGACTATTACAACAGCAAGAAGATTTTTTTATTTAAAAAAATAGGCAACGAGTTTTGGGGTTTCTTTTCTCTAATGGTTTCGTCTACAAGCTTACTTGTAAGTGACTGAATTTAGATAAAGTTTATTCCTTCTGGAATAAATCTCTTTGAGAACTCCGTGTGATACATAGATGTAGGATAAGAGGACACAAGTTGAAACAATAAAGTATATCTGTTTGTCCTGACAAGTATTGCTATTAAATCTTAAATTTATTTCTGTTTACCATCCTTTAGAGCCCACAGCGAATGTTTCTGTGATGTTCTATCACAATTTTGTTTAAAAAGCTGAATGACTAGCTTTTCAATAATTCGATAGAAAAATAAACTTGTTGTTCTACTTAAAAGTAAATAGACAAAAAAGTCACTATGGTATAGAGATAACAAAAATTGTAGTGAAAGCTTCTAATATTCATTTAGCCATTCTGTTCAACTGGCAAACAACCCTTCCTGGTTGATTTGTTTTTTTTTTGACGAATATTTCCCAAGATACTTTTTCATTATGGTTGTGGTGTGCTTCAAACATTAAAGCACACTAACAAATGGAAAAAGACATCCTGTTCTCATGAAAGCCATTCTATATATTTAAGAGCTGGAGATTAAATAAATCTTAAAGTTTAAATCTGGCTTAATCATATTTTATGTTGGGTAGATTGCTTTCACGGATCAGCTTGTCGGTGCCTAGTGGCATTTTTGTGGCTTTCTGCATTTCACTCTGATATTGTCCTCTCCTTCCCTAAATGAGAAAGCCAAGTCCTGGCTCTTTACATCTTCTCTTCTACAGGCTGCCCTTGCTGCAGGCAAGGCATGAAGAAATTTGTGCTGAGAATCACTTGGCCGTTCACAGTGTGACTTTATCTCAGCTCACGTAGTGTCCAACTCCTCACCCTTATTCGCATTGCTTGGGTATATTTAGAGCTGATTATGTATAATTTATTCTTTACCTTAGCTCTCATACAGTGCTTGGTTATTGCCTTCAAAACTTAGTTCTACTTTTGCTCTTGGACACTTTGTGCCTCTTATGATGCTTGAATCTGCAACTACAGCAGCAGGCCATTTCATTTTGAAAGAGTAAACTGAGGTGAAACACAATCCAAGAAAGTTTCCAGGAGAGGAAGCAAAAACTGGCTGTTTATTCATAACCAGATGTACTTATCTGTTTTTCTCTCTCTGTTTGCATTAATCCTGGCTCAACTTTCTCCTTGTTTGTGGTTTGCAAGTCTGGATGAGTATTATGCTGGCTCTCAATGGTTTTCCGTAAGTAATTATGAGGAGAAGAGAATTAGCTGGAGTTGCACACCTGTTTTGCATGTTAGCAGATCTGCAAATTTGATACTCCCCAAAAACATGGCATACTGCTTTATGTGTGTCACTGCTTTCATTCATCCTGCTGAATTTCTGGTGTGTATAGCAGGAGGACGGCTGCAAGCAGTTCCCAGCTGGAAATAAGAGATTATATCCTGAGTTGTCAGTATGAATGAATGAATTGCTTAGAAATACCAAGAGATGCTAGTCCTATTGCCTCTTCCAAAAAGAGTGAATAAAAGGCTATGATCAAGAAAAAAAAAAAAAAAGAATTTCATAGGTATACAATAAATATCAATGAATTAGTAGATAATATCAAGCTTTCAATCAGGAGTTCTGAAAGGTGCCTGAGAGATAAATGGCACACACAGGAACAAACTGACTACCTTACTATAATATTCTAGAGTAGAAACAGCTTGAATCAAAGGAAGTGAAATGCAAACATGCAACTGCAACCCGACCACATGACAAGGACTGGTACGAAAAGTGACAATAACACCCACAACACATTTGCTGATTTTGTGCCCTTGCACATCTCTTCTTCATTATCTCTGATTATTTGGCAACCATTTAGATTCATGTTTCTTACACCTCTGCAATGTAAAGAAATCCTTTTGCAGGTGAGAATTTAAAGTACAGAACATTCAATACCCTATTTTCAGAGTTATTGGAAGAGTACAGTTCTTCTTGAGCAGACTAGAGCCCATGAATATGCAGGACTTTAGGAGTGCTCCTCATAGAAAATTTGTGCATAAACTGGGAGCAGAATAGAGTTCTCAGAATATTCACTGTTTAAATGAGACCAAAGAGGGTGACCAGGAGAGAGACTGTTTTATTCAGCAGATTTCAAAATGGATTATGTTTATGTTGGATTGAATTGTTTATCCACCTCTGGAAAGTGAGGAATGATTGAAGAAGTGCTCACTAGATAAATCATCCCCCCCCAAAATTGATACATTTCTCATCAAGCCAAAGAATATTTGGGTCATGTTCTCACAATCCAGTTTGCTCCAAAACTGGTTCTTAGGCCTAACGTCCCTGAAACTGAGACTCTTCAAAGACCAAAAGGTGAGATAAAATCTCTCAAGAGAGCTCAAAATTTCACCAAATGGTATTGGCAGGGGTAAGGCCAGCTGCAAATGAGAGATGGATTCAAGTCCAGCAAGGAAATAACTTTGCCCTTCCAGAGGCTAGTTTCAGTCTGCAGAGACCCCCAGTGAGCCCAAGATGGTGTTTACAGCAGACTGATGAGTGATACTCATCACCCTGGTCAAGTGATACTGAAATCGTGGCCTCGTGCTCAGCCTAACCAACTGTGTATAAAATACTTACAAATGCAGAGAACATCTGGCCTTGATTACAGGTATCCAGCAAGGCTGGATATTAGGACAAAATTTTTGACAGCAATCTAAACCTCAGATGAGAGTGTTTAGAACCTCTAAGGAATTTGCAGTACAAGTTGAGACTACAATTCCCTGTCTATTAAGATATATCGTACTGAAATGAGGGGGAAGACCTCTCCAATTACTCAGTGCAATGGGCAATAGACCGTTCTTCCTGCGTCTCTCTCCGGGTGGTCCCACTTCCCTCAGGCGCCATCTCGTCAGCAGATGTAAACGAGTGAAATAGTGATATTGTGGGAGGTTTTAATTGATTTCACAAGGTGAGACAATGTAGATTGTCTGACATTGCTTAAGGTGTTTTTAGCATTTGTCGCATGAACTATTGTTTGCACATTAGTACATCACATGTGATGAACTATAAAATGCTCATCATCTCCTCAGGAGAATCAGAACTCGGATTGCATTTATACATCTGGAAAGATAAAAATTAAAAATACCAGGGACTGATTAAGTTGCAGCAGCATGAAAATCATGTGAATGCAATACTGAAGGGATCAGCTGTGCAGTTTATTGCTGGAATCTCACTTTCAGTTCAGGGCAACTGGGTAACATCAAAAGTAAACGTATTTTCATGATAATAGAAGATGGCAGAACTGTGCTGCTTTTATCTGGTAACTGATTCATCAAAAAAAAAAAAAGGAAAAAAAAAGAAAAAGAAAGGAATAGTATTTTTAAAGAGTGCTTGAGTATATATGGAAAACACAAAGATAAAATTCCTCAGTACCTAGAAAGGAAGGAAAGTATTACAAGAGTGTACCCAGACATCACTTACTAGGCCTCCAAACTGAATTTATCCTCTGTGCACAGTTATGTAACTGCACATATTAATGTTAACTTATCTGTTTCAATATTTGCTGCAGTAATCTCTACCACTCAGCTTTCCTACATTCAGTACCTCGGTCAAATGTGACCAAGCAAGTCTATGCTTGAATACTATCACTTGTGAAGTCCATGTTAAAAAAAAATCCACATATTATCAGAACTGCTGCATTTTATCAAATAACTGCCACCGGCTCTCGCCTGAAATAGTTCCTTTGCAAAGCTGCTGCCACTGAACTGTGGAAAGCAACCATCAGTCAAAGGCTTGTTTTGCTTTTTTTATAGTGATAGCAAATGAGCTGCAGATGGAGCATTGTTTATACTTTCCCATCATCTCTGGAGTGCCTGGAACTATTGCAGTGATGTCATTACTTTTGGGCAGGATATAGGGAAAGAAGCAACACTGAAAGCATTTATTAACCGGGTAGGGGTCAGTTTAACTTGAACTCTAGGAAGAGTATGAGGATGCTTGAAGTGGAAGTCTATGTGACCTCATTTTTCACCTTAGACCTACAGTAGGAAATACCACATGGACAAAAAATGTAGCTATGTCTACTGATCGAATAGAAGACAGAGGGAATAAGTTCTTAGATAGTATGTGGTTTCATGTCAGAAGGAAATTTTGTTTAGGGTGCATATCTGCGATCTGTGTCACTGAAATATTGGCATTTGGGGCTGCGGCAGATGAGTTCTGTGAGATTAAAGCATATGATTTATTATGTTCCCCTTCTCAGGTGCCTGAAGCTGTGTTGCTGGCATTACAGAAGTGAATGGTTGCAGTTAAACTTGCCAGACTGCAAACTACAGTAGCTGCAAGGTTGGCAAGTGTTTACTGCAGGGCGAAGAGGTGAGTAGGCAGCTGAGAGTAGCAATGGCTTAAATCATTGTGGGCTAAATCTAGCAGTGCTCATCTATCAGAGCCCTTAGAAACTGTGCGAGTGGATGCAGACTCAAACGTATGATCATCTATTATTCTTACAATTAGTTACTGGAATACAAGTGCCCAACAAACTTGTGGGGAGCACTAAACAAAAAAAAAAAAAATCTGGCACGTACAAGAAAGTTGGCAGCACAGATAAACCAGAATTTAACAGGTCGGTAGAGCAAACCAGCCAGGCAGCCAGCAGTCTGTAGTACTTGTAGTAACACATCGTCACAGTGTCACAGTGTCACTGCAATTCCCTGGAAGCAGTAGCATGGGTTTGAATTGTATTTGGAGGGGTTGTTTCTTAACATTATATGTATAATATGCAATTGGTTTTATACCTTATCATAAAGTTTGATCCTAGGTGCTATGCATATAGTAAAACTGTTTTGTGTGGTTTTGCAGTATCTCTGCTACTCTATCGATTCCCTAGGACTGTGCAGTAAATGCAAAAGGGGCATCACTGACTCCTATTTATTTGAACAGCCTACCTGCATATATGAAGTGGTGATCTTCACTTGATCGAGAATATAGGCAATAGGCTCATATGGGGGCACTGTTTGCAACTTTTACAATTAGTGACAGAAAACACCTGCTGGACAATGAGGAAGTAGTATTGCGAAGAAACTCTTGTTTGCTGTCCAAGCAGACAAAGTTCTCTTTGAAATACAGTAACCTTGATTTTTTTCATTATCACTGCTTGCGCACTCCCCAGCGTGCTGCTATCAGGATTTCACAATGTCTGTTGCAGTCACTCATGTGACTCAGAGGGTTTCTACTGCTGTACAGAGTAATGGAGTCTGCTAGAGAAACTGAGCAAGGATATGACTGATTTGCTGAATTAGTGCCTCATGCACAGCAAGAATCAGCTGGCTGAAATGCCTGTCTCAGAAGTCTCCCTCTGAGTTCCCTCATAATTTAGATCCGGCATGGCCAGTTCTGTACGGAGCCGCTTGCAGTCCTGGCTTACCGTGCTATGGTTCAGCTGTGGGCAGAGTGCTAAACGGATCGAGGAGTACTGCAGTACTACCTGTAAAGATAGCTATCATCCACAGGCCATTTCAGACTGTGTGATTTAGATTAGCCTTAAAGCTGAGCTGAAAGCTGCTGGGAAGCAGGAAGTGATCTCTCTCTGGGAATAGCAAGCCTGAAGGGAAGCAGACTGGTTAGCTGGCCTGATCGTAGCACGAAATGCCCAACGCCTGGTGTACAGCCTGGAGTCCTTTATGCTTGTGTAAGGTGAGCACTGGTTGTTGCACCTCTGAGTTGCTGCAGGAAGTCCTGCTTGGCAGAGGTGTGACCACTGAAAACAGCAAGGAAAGCAGAAGGGCCTAATCAGGAACTTGGGCCTGCTCTTGGGAAAACAGGTAAAAGAAGTAAGCGCTTAGGTAGATTTCTTTCCCTTCCGTCCATCAAGAAGCTGAATGTCTGTTCCTGCTTTCCAGCCTCCCTGCTCCACGCTGGGCTAACGTGGACACTGGGCAGATTGCAGCTGCCCTTGGCCTCACCACGTCCCTGGGTGCCCTACCAGGGCTCCTCGGCAGGACCCCCGGGGAAGCGTGCTCCCCGCACCGCCCGGCTCCGCTCTAGGGCAGCCTCCGCAGGGGCTCGCTGGGGTGCAAGGGCAGTGCCCAGGACTTTCAGCTCTGCCCGTCTACTCCTCAAAACCTTTTCTCAGCTTGTTTGTTTTTTTCTGCCTTGAGCTCTAGCTTTGAGGCAGAAGAAAGTAAATGCCCATTATGGCTCAGTAGGAAGAAAGAACAGCAGGGGATTTAATTTACTTAAGGTCGCAAGTGGGAGATAAGGAAGATATTTTGGCAATCAACTACAATCAGGAGTTTTCTTTCTGTTGACTTGGTCGTCTGTCTGCTGTTCCTGCTTCATCATTCCCCCTTTCTGTCCCTAACACAGTGTCTCATTCCCCAAGCAGTGACTTGCACTAGTCCTGATGGCCTTAGAAAAACAGAAATTCCTGTTTTTAACAACACCAGACCATATACAGCTTATTTTAAACTTCAGAACTACCAGTTGGACTTGGAGGAAATGTAATAGACCTGGCAGCATAGCCTGTCTAGTGGGTTTCTCTGGTTCTGCCCAGCTGTAGTTGTATGTAATTAGAAGAGACTGCGGATAAGCACTGCCATATGAAAAGGCTGGGAGAAAAGTGCCCTTCACAGAGCAAAGTTCCATGATTAACTGTGACCCTGAGAATCTCTCCCACGCTAAGAGAAGATAACAAGGGGAAATTTAATGTTCAGGAATAGGTGATATGAGGGGAGCAGTCAGTGGGGGACAGCTACAAACCTGCGTAGTGGGAGGACTAAACTGGGTAATTAAAAAGGTCTTTTCATTCTTGGGCTACAGTCTAATTTCTCCTTTGTTGGAGTCATTAAGAATAGTTTTACTGACATCAGAAACTGTAGTCAAGACAATCTAGCTTTATGTCTTGAAGCTGAAGTCAAACTCACTAACTTTTCTGGGCTGATTCCATCCAAGATGAATGGGGGAAATAGGTCGAGTCTGTGATTTTATTCTTCCTGATGGGCACTTGTATAACTCAGTACTCACAGCTGGCTTTCTATCTTCTAAAGTGCTAATTCCTATTCTTTTCTTCTTGGCATCTGAACTGGCAATTTTCTGGTAACAAACTGTTCAGCAGGCAATTCTGAGGGAGATGGGTGGGAGAAAGCAGCTTGAAAAATAAGGATACAAAGGCATATGAAATGATCTTTTGGTATCACAAAATGGTTAATGGGAAATCTTTGTCTCAGGACTTAAGAACAGAGGCTATTACAAAAATGAATGAGGTTGTTTTTAGCCTTTACGAATAGTTCTCTTCTTGGACTTTCATCTTAAAACAGTGAGCTATATGCAGAGCAGAAGTGAAAGTCTCAGGGTAAATGTCCGTGAACTTATTATGAATTTTCTAGCTTTTTTTTCTTTAAGATAAAACGGAGGGACCAGAGAACTGCCGAGACACAGATCTAATTTCAGGTTGTCATGCTTGGCTAGACATCCTTCTTAAGATGGAAGCTCACATATGCACTAAGGATGCCTTTTCTCAAATTAACGGTCACTGTCTTAACTTCCCATATTTCCATTCTCAATTATATTACACCTTGTAGCCAGAAAGGAAGGACTAAGTGTCTTGGTTCAAGGCAAAAAGACTCTCAGTTTGAGCAGCAAATGCCCATCTCCAAGTGCTTTAATCTTGACATGTTATTGCTCATCTTCCTCAGGAAATCTTTCTCACGAAGTCCTCTGACTCCAGTGATGAACTGTGCTAAAATTTTCTGCGGTTTCCTCATATGGTTAATGCCCTTTAACAGGTTTATTTACAAGTGGATTCACATTGTTTTAGAATCAGGAAATTGCTTTAGCAACATGGTACATACAACAGATTCAAAATGAATGGAAGCTTCTAGCTTCTGGCTTTGCTGTTTTGTACTTGACTTCTTGGCTGTGGGAAAGGGAGTCATGCTATTTTCAACCATGTTCACAAACAGAAAAGGCTAAAGTTGCTTATGTGGGTGTTTTTTGCTTACAAATACAATGTTATAGTAAGGGATGGATCTGAAAATAGTGAGTAAAATAAAAATAAACTCCCCTAAAACTGCATAAATCTTTATGACGACAGGCTGAGTGTTGAATATCCTTAGCCACTAGGTGGCAATGTGATGTGCCCGGTAGCTGGAGACATGAGAGCAATGTAATGAGATGTTGGAGGGAATACTGGCAATTGGATTTGAGAAGCCATATTCCTACTAAGTGGAGCAGCATCGTGTCTTTGAACGTCTGAGAGCTCCCAACTTACTGACATTGCAATTTCATTTAAGATCTTGTTGGTATGAATCAGTTTTGGCTCCCTTTCTCACCCATTGTGGCACTATTTAGCAGTGCCATCTCTGGCATGTCTTAACAGCCGTTATGTCCTCTGGCAAGCAGTCGTATTGTGTTATTGCAGCCATGGGCCTCATAATCTATTGAAGTGATGATAAAAACTCTGTGGTTATCTTGAGCAGTTATGTTAAGTTTGAATTTAGCTTAACTCAGTATATACTGTGTTCAGGTTTCCTGTAACAGGAAATAAGAGCACCTGCTTACCTAGCAGAGAGCTGGTAATATTGTGAGAAGTGGCTCTGCCAGCAATATTTCCTGCTAGCTTCTTTACAAAGAAAAGGGATAAAAAAAATCTACCAGTATTTTTTCCTATTGAGGCAGCCAATGAGATAACTCTCAAGAGCACCAGCAAGTCTGGGCAGTACTGAGATTGCAGTTTGGTCCAGAGACAGCAACTGCCAGTACTAGAGTGCATTGTGGAACCAGCTAGTGCAGCCCCCTGGGTGACAATTAGAGAAGCTGCATCTTCCACCCCAGTGGAAGCACAGCATGATTTCCCCTGCATGCCTCCTGGCACGTGATGCTGTAGGTGCTATTCCCGGAGGATATGTTTTCCTAGTGCCTTCTGAGGCCAAGTACTAAGGCATCTGTGGCACAGTTCATTCGACTGAGTTGGCTAAATGTTTGAAGCTTTGTAACTAGAGGGAATGATTCTGGGCCTTTTAGCATGGCTTTAATAAGAGGCTTTGAGGAGCATAGCTGCAGGGTAAACGAACTTTTAGTCACACTGCTTAGAAGTAATTTTTGTTTCTAGTTAGCAATGAATCAAAATTGCACCCAGAATTTGCCTACTCTTATCTCTAAGCTACGTGTTAGTCTGCCATCAAAACCGTAAACTTTAGGGAATGAAGTTTCTCAGAATCTGGCTCAAATTCAATATCTACATTTGAACAGCATCCTTCACTTTTCTATAGCTAGACCTAACAGTTTGTTCAAAATTTTCTGATTATGAACTCTCCAGGGTTCTGGCAGGCTTAAAACATCAGTCATCAAGGACTGTACACAAATTAATGGAAACTTTTGTGGACCTGCCTAATATCCTAACCTTTCCCTTTAAAAAAAAAAAAAGTATTCCCTCTTCCTTACTATAGTAAAACGATTAATTTGCAAAAATCAAACCCTGCAGCAAACCCTGCAGAGGTATATGTCAGTAATCAAACAATAGTTATTGGATCATATCATTTTTTCTGATTCTTAAAACTAAGCCAGGCATTAGAATATCTCTGTACATATCCATTTAAGTTGAAGCATCTGATAACATGTATTGCAGGGGTATGTAATACAACCTATACTGAAAAGCACTGCTGCACTCATAAAGCAGCCATGTTAAAGAGTATCCAGGTAAAACTGTTTTCTTTCCCTTGTCCGTTACCATATCAGTCTTTTGTTATGTGATCAGTTCTATAGTTCCCCCCATGACTTTCTGCTTATTTCCTTGCATAGGTAACAAAAGTGTATTCAGCTAATGTTCTGCCTACAAATGCCCTGATGGGACAGAATACCAGGATGCACACTCTCTTGTCACAGTAAACCACACACAATGTCACTATGCAAAATATATGATCTTCTCATCTTAAGGTGGTATGAGTATGGGTCTCTTCTAATTCTGCAGACAGAATAATGCTGTGCGATTCCAATCCCTAAAGATTCTGATTTACCACAGAATCATCACAGAATCATAAAATGCCTAAGGCTGGAAGGGACCTCCAGAGCTCATCTAGTCCAACCCCCCTGCACACGCAGGGTCACCTAGAGCACGTGGCACAGGACTGCGTCCAAGCGGGTTTTGAAGATCTCCAGAGAAGGAGACTCCACAACCTCTCTGGGCAGCCTGTTCCAGTGCTCCATCACCCTCACTGTTAAGAAATTTTTCCTGAAGTTCCTGTGGAACTTTTGATGCTTTAGTTTGTGGCCATTTCCTCTAGTTCTGCTGGTGGCCACCAGTGAAAAGAGGCCAGCACCATCCTCCTCACTGCCTCCCTTGAGGTACTTATAGACACTGATCAGGTCCCCTCTCAGCCTTCTCTTCTCCAGGCTGAACAGCCCCAGCTCCCTCAGCCTCTCCTCATAGGGCAGATGTTCCAGGCCCCTGATCATCCTTGTAGCCCTGCGCTGGACTCTCTCCAGCAGCTCCACATCCCTCTTGTACTGTGGAGCCCAGAACTGGACATACGATAGGTAATTCTACACAATCTCATATCTATGCTTAAAACCCAGCCATCAGACATGTATTCCATTTCAGCTACAGCTTGTGAGGTTTTTTTAAGGAGAACAGCAGTTTAATAGAGCATCTGGATCTCATTGAGAAGCTGTTTTTTTTGTGTGTGTGTTTTGTTTTTAAAACTATTACTACATTTTCCAGATGGTCATATAGGGACATAAGGAGGATACGACATTGCTCAAGTTGCAAATTAAATTTTAGGCTCAGCCTGAATTTGAACAATTTCTCTGCCTTTTGCTTTAAATATTAAGTATGAGTGCTTATTATAAATGCTTGATGGCATTTTCACTTGTCATTGGTATTTTAACTTGCAAAACATAGTAACACTCTCCATTTTTGAGACAGTTATATTTTCAGGAGCTCAGAAGGGCTTTGCTTGTTTTTCTTTCGGCCTCTGTTCATTCCACATATGCCGATGTGTAGGAATGAGTTACCTGTTTTTTTGCTGAGGGCGCATTGGGAGGAAACAGGCACGAGCCACGCAGGGCCCGTGCGCTGGCAGCGACGCTGGCGGCCGCCCAGGGACCCCACCTCGGGGTGCCCCGGCCCACCGCTGCGGGCCACACTGCGCCGCGCTGCGCCTTAAGGGTAGCCCAAACGCCGTCTGCTCTTCATACAGGCAGACAAATAGTGGAACATGCCAGATATTGCCTCTATCTTGTCATTTATCCTAGTTATGTGTCTTGATGATGCTTATCCTCTCAGTATCCATTTTCTAATTATTTTTAATTGAAATCCGTTGCTTCCAAAATAGAAAGCAAAGAGCTGCAGTTGCATCCGGGCTCGGATCGCTGCCTGCTGCGCATCTCTCTCACAGGACTGTTTACAATGTTTTTAACAGGTGCGTTGTCCTCCCACTGTATTAACCTATGACAAAATGCAGATTGTAATTGAGAAATAATGTATTGATTCTCTTGTAAGCATTCTCAGGAATTCCAAAAGGAAATTCCTCTTGTGAGCCTCTCTGGTTCTGTTAAGGCAACCCATGTTTTTCATTGTCTAACTTGAAGGTGGAAAAAAAATACGCCTGTTCACTTAGTTGGAGATGTGTGTAGTCTCAGCCACGCTGGCTGTTTAGCACTTGGGTAAACTAATGCCACTTCTGACATCTGTAGATTAAATCCTTGGGAGTGATACATAATCCAACCAAATAATTTCAGTGAGTGAGAAATGGTTCACTGACAGGCAAGAAATTTATCCTAGGGTTTAATCTGAATACAGTACATGGTTTTACAAGGGATATAAAGAGGACTCTTGAGGCAATAAATACAAATACTGCAAGAGGCAGTCATTTGGGTTCCAGATCTTTAGATTTATATTCATGCCCGCAGATCTAATTACTGCTAGTGAACTGGAAAGATCCATATTGCCATAACTTCTTTTACATGCTGCTGATCACAGCTCTGTTAGCTGGTAATTGAAAGAACAGAAAAACCTTGGCAAACTTCAAACATTATCTGGTCCAGCTCTCTCCCTGTCTCGCCTGTCTTGCTCTTTTTTTTTTTTTTTTTTTCTCCTTCCTCTCTCCATGATTTCTGCAGAAAAGTGTGTGGGTAATTCTAATCAATATATTTCTTATAATATGAATGAAATATCAAACTATGTCTCTGGCTTTAGACTGGAACATGTATGGAATAAAATAGTTCCTAATGAAGATTGGAACAGTGACACAGATGCTTTATCAGAGGAGCCATGCCTTTAGTTGGGATCTTTGGACCAGTTTGTACTCTTATCTTTCCTCCCCGCTTACCTCTGCACAGCTGCTATGATGAAGTGATGCACAAGCAGTACCACAAACCTGCAGCAGCATAAAGGAGTCTTATAAGGGCTGCAGATTTTGGTCACCAAGTCAGTGACAAGCCCCCATAGTACCTTGCTGAAAAGTGGTGTAGAGGGTTCCTCTCCATATTCTGTTTTTTAATCTAGTAATGCATATGTTACTGCATCTCCCTGAAAGCAACACAACTTACTCTCTTTTGCCTGTATATCTTTTCTCTATTGATCAAACTTCTCATGCTCCAGCCAAAGATTCATCAATCTCTTATTCATCTAGCAATTCAAAGCTGCAGACAAATACAAATATGAATGTGCTAAGTAGTGTTGAAGCAAACAGGCATTGGCAAATGAGAGCATGCAAAAGACAGTGCTTTAGAGCTTGATAAGAGTTCTTTGTTTTGTTTTCGTTTACTGTGCTTTGAAGGCTTGTGTGAAGCTATTATTTCATTGGAGACAGTAGTGATAGTGAGCTCAGAAAATTTCAAAAACTTAATAGTTTTCTTTAACAACAAAAAAAAATATTTTAGTGTTCCAGTTGACTTTCCGAGGCAGTCTGCCCATCCGGTTTCTCTCTTGTCAAGCTTGCAAAGTAGTATGATTGTATGCATCTATCCTTTTGAGTCTGTAGAGCAAAAAAGGCACTTGAAAAGTCATTGTGCTGTCCTTGGAAACTGTGTGATGGCTTCCAGCCAAAGGCATGCAAACTCTAATTGGACTGGAAGACATTTCTTCCCCTGATCATGTCTTCATACTTGTTTCTTTCCAGTCTTCCCAAAGAACAAGTCATTAGCCACTCATTTGGAAGAAGAAAGACTTGAGGCAGCATAGCTTAAGATTTGTTTGACTTTTCAACTCTACTGTCCTTTGAAAGTGGGATTACTTCTGCTCATACCGTTTGGATTACACAGCTGATCCAAACATCTGAGGAAGAGTCAGAGAAAAATGATAATTTCAGGGTCAGATTTTTCATGGGAGCCTGGCTTCAGTTAAGTTACCAAGATAGGGGCCAGTTTTCTAGAAAATTCTGCGTATTAGCTCCTTTGTTTTTTCTGTGTGAAAGCTTGACAGTAAGCTTCAGGAGCTGCTGAAGTTACTCATATGGAAATCCCAGAGACTTCATTCTGTGAATGGGAGGGGGAATGTGGCTAAGGAGAGTACTCAAAATCTGTGTTTTAAGTTGAGTGACTGCTTGAATCAGGAGGAGCTTTGCGCCAAATTAATGAGTGGTCCCTAGTCTGTAAATGGAAAGGGTTAAATTATGGAGAAACCTCAGGAAATGGGTTATTATTACTATCATTTGCTTTGACTGTCCAAGTGACAGGAGAGCAAAAAGCTTTTGCGGTGTTCAGAAGTAGTCTGGTACCCTGAGCTGCCGGAGGACAAAAGCTTCCTGCAGCAGCAGTTGCCTTTCCCAGAAGATTGCTTGCAGAGGTATGTTTCTTTTAATAAAAGGATGCTGGATCAGAGAAATCCAATAAAACAAATCCTACATACCTTAAATTTTTTTTCACACTTTGAATATTCAGCATTTGATATGAATCTGATATGAATATGAATATCGGTCCATTTGTAACCTACAATTAATGTAAGTAGTTGATATTTTCATATAAGCATTTTTCATTACCTCTGTAATGTTCTTATTTGTTTAATGGTGGAAATGAAAACTGTTACATTCTTGTTGAAGCCTTTGGGCCATTTATGGTATGCTCTTGACTTCTGTTATCCACAGTGATATCTCCAGGGGAATGAAAAGCTGTGGCTCAAATCAATATATGCTATTATGGAAAATATGCCAAAGTCTACACTAAGTAGTGCTGCATGTAATTGTTTCAAAATATCCTAGAGACCAGATGCACATCGAGAATGAAATGCTGCAACTTAGGGCCAACAATAATACTTTCATAAAAGTATAATGTCATCCAGTGCATAGAAATAAAAGAAAGAATTGAGACAGCTGGTTTAACTGATAGAAAATATTGAATTTGATTAATATTATATTGTTTATAAATTTGTTGCTTTACCCATGGTGAAGTTTCCCACCATTTGATAGTATCCAAACGTAAATACTACTTGTTTCCTGTAACTCTAGGCTACTGTTTTTTTTTTTTCTTCTCCAGGGGGAATTTGGCTTTGATTTTGAATAACAGACAGAAATATCAAAAAGTACAGTAAATCCAACATAATACTTTCTTGCCCCAAAGTACACATTCCAAAAAACTGGAAGAAAACAGATTTTTTTTTTTCTGAATTATTTACTGAAGAAAACAGATGAAAAATAATAGCTGTTCATGTGGCAATGAGAATAGAGCTCATGAAACTCATGAGTGACTAAGTGGATCTACTGAACATATGTCTTAATAGGTAATACATAGTTTCTTGTTGGTTCTGTATTTAGTGCACAGAGCTGGAGAATAAAAGATCTGTAAAGGCAAAGCAGGTATTATCCTACTACCTCAGGAACCAAGAGAGAAGTGACCTGAAAAGTAACTAATTTTCTTTTTATTTTCCATACAAGGTTGTAGTGTTTTAGACTCTCATATACATACATCTAATAATCATTTTTTAAAGCAGAATTACCATGCTAAGGGAAAGGTTTACTGAGCAACTGGGTGCTTCAACAGCTGCTTGGAACTCTGCTCTCGAGCTCCGCAGCACGGGCTCCATTTCTGCCCCCGAAGCTCTTGCAGCGCGTAGGCCAAGTCAGCGCGAAGCCGGGGCGGCTGGGCAGGCAAGGAGCTCCCCGGGCAGCCATCGGCCTCCGCAGGGAAGTGCTGCTCAGTGGCCATCCTGACTGCCTTGCTCCTCGGCTCTGCTTCCTTTCCAAACCATGGAAGGGACCACAGAAAATGCCAGGGCATCTGCATAGCTTTGAGGGTGTATAACTTCTACGGTGCTAGAATTACCTTCCTGCCCACCATCAAATGCGTGTTGAAGATAACATACTTCTTGCTAGGGAATTTAAATGCATGAAGGCTGTGATTACTGCTTATTTTAAATGCAAAGAATAGCCTTTTTTCTTCGGGTGTTTCTTTGCTGATATATATCTTTACATGAGCATGTGAGGAAGGGGAGGAAGGGGAAGCATACAAACCATGTTTCTGGCTTATTTGACCCCTCTGGAGTGAATTCCAATCAGATTCGGTTTTCAATTGAATGTAAAGAGTGCAGGATTTAAGAACTGTAATTTCAAATTATTCCCAGCAAAAAGCCCAAGCAGATGGGCTTTGTGTTGGGAAATGCTTTGGAGACTGAAAGAGGAATCCTTCCCCCTAGGCCATGCAGATGCTTTACAGCTGTGAACATGGCCCTGGGGTTAAAGTAACTTCCTTGGAGAGTCCAGTCATAGATAGGCTGGCCAAGCAATCTTGCAGCCATGGAGCATGACCTTGGTCTCTTCTGCCAAATCCCTGCAGCGTGGAGAAGAACTTCATGGTTGAAAATCTACGTATTTTCACCTTTAAAGGCTCTGTTTTTAGCGCTCTATGTAACTGATATGTCCCGTCTCTTTGCATATACGTACTTCATTCTGAAGCCTTACAAAAGTACATGGAAGTGTTTGCCAAGCACACAAGGCTGCCGGTGTCCTGGAGGCAGTGTGTGCTTGCCTGAGTGGGAGGTGCTGCTTGGCCTTATTAACTTGTGCTGCGGAGCAGGCGCCTAGGCTGGATACCCGACTAACATGGGCACCTTGCTTCTGGCACTGGAAGTAGCTTGTGTACCCCAAAACTTCTGAAAGACCCAGCTCCTATGACTGCTTTACAACTACCTGGCAACTACTTTAGGTGAAAACTCAGGAATCAGCAAGATGAACAAGTGCAGTTCTTCTGGGCATGGTTTGAAGGCCTTGTCCTTTAATGGACAAGACTCTAAACAGAGCACGAGTCCACTAAGCTTGGCTTTAATGTTGTAAAGATTGTTGTAAAGATGTAAAGTTCTTTTCTCAGTACCGTGAGCAGAAACAACAGAGGATATTTGGCCTATGGTGTAAACACCCTTCAGAAACTTTGCTTAAAAAAGATTGTCAAAATGAGGGGATCAAGATTTGATATAATGCTGATTATATGAAGGAAAAAAAAAAACTGTAGGGGGGAAGAAAATCAAGGCAGAAATAATTTTAAGAGGAGGGGGAACATGGGGTGCAAATGAATCCTTAAAAATGAGGATTAATTTCCTAATTTGTGAGCAAGAGGAACAGCAGGTTTTATTAGTGGCTTATAAACAACCCTGAAACCTGAAAGTGACAATTAACAGCCACCCACGGCTTGTTAAGTCTGTGATAATTTGTATGCCATCTGGAAGAGAGAATTGTATTGAAAGCACCTCTCACAATGAGCTCATCCCTTGATGCTAAATACTTTTCTGCTGGAACGTCTCCCCAAGCCCGGCAGCCGGAATAGGTACAAAAACGGCTGCTAATATCCTTAGAATGAGAAATGATCCAAACTTCTGTGCGGAAAGGAGGGAGGCTTATTTTCTTTGTCTTAGCACCATCAATATTATTCTGAATTCAAGGGCTTTAGTTGGCTCACCCAAACTTCTCGAGCTGTGTCAGTAAAGGAACCATATTCAACAAACAGGAATAGGAAAGATGGATAGTGCATGAAGAGTTATTGAATATCTGTATTATGGAAGCTTAAAGCTACCAAAGAGAGATTGATTTAGTAAGCATGGAAAATAAAGAGAACCTAGACAAACAAAATTTGGGTATAAAATTACAAATGTTCTCCTGAAGAATTCCCTACTTTATTTATTTGTGAATGCATCTTGTTTTTCAGGGCTCTGAGTACCATGGCGAGCTTAGGAAGCCAGAGGATGCCATGCTAGTCCTCCAGGCATGTAACAAGAAATGTATGGAAGAGCCAATCGGTGCAAACAGTATCAATTTAGGCATGTGTTATTGCATATGCTGTCTTAGAGCTGCAGCTACAGTCAGCCCAGGCAACCACCTGTAGGTCAGTGTGCGCTGGAGATGCTCTCTGCTTATATTGAGATTGAGGTGCTTTTGACAGCGTAAGTCATCAGTTTTTCTACTGTAACTGAGCAGTCATCATCTTTTTAGCACATTTTGCACACATGTGCTGTCAGCTGAATTTCATACCGTTAGTCATCTTGTTGATTCAGCTAGTCATTCAGAAGTCTGGGCTGCATGCTGTATCAATTTCTTTCCTGTAGATTACTTTTTTTTGGATTGTTGCTGAGTTAGCATTGTATTAAAATCATTAAACAGATATTTTATATACAAATATGTATATAAACACACACCTTCTTCTTGAAGACCTGAAGGAATATCTTTTCAGCAATTCTGCACTTGAAATTGTTCCTGCTATGAAACACAATATCTGGGACTTAATTAACAGTGCATTTGATCCTATATAATGAGAGTAAAATAGTATAGTATCTTTCTCTTGGCCTGAGAAGGGTATAGAAGAAACTTTAATTGTACCCATTTAAACCCAGTTCAAAATAAGACGCACTCTTAGACCTGATCCGTCCTCGTGGCATTTATAGAATCCAAACCCATTAAATGTAGAAGTAAATATTGTGCTACTAATCTTGATTATCAGTGTATGGAGTTAAATATAACTCTATTGCCTTCATAGCCTCAGTGTTTCTAGTAGAAACTGCAGAGTGAAGAAATTTGGCATATGGTACATTAAAAAATAATATTTTTTTGTATTTTATTTTGTTTTGAGTTATATTTTGCTGTGTTTTATATGGCACAGGTGACTCAAAGACTATTGCAGAAGTTGTAATTTTAAGTGGTAAACAGAATTTCTCTTAAGCTGAACAAGGCTGACTTAAAAATGATATTCAGTGTTGTCTTATGCATAAAAATGAGCATGTCTTTTCTTGGCATGCATTTGTTATCTGCTAAGCTTCGTGTTAAAGAATTTTTCAGAATAGGACAGCACTGATTTGGGCTCAGCACATCCTCCTGCGGCCCTTTTGGAAGCTAAAGCTGCGCATAGACCTTGATAGCAAGGACTGGCAAGTTAAAAAGTGAGAATTAAAAGCCTGTATCAAACACAGTTTGCTAACTGATTTCCCCCCTCCCGCCTACACAGAAGTTTCTCTGAGGGAAAAACCTTGAAATGCTCTTTTGTTTTTCTTTTATTTCCTTCTTTTTCCCCCTGTGGTAGGGCAAGAATTGTGCGAGCAGATACCGGCTGCTTCCAGACTGTGCAGTTGGGCTGTTGATGCTGTGAAAAATTGTCCGGGAGTGCCAAGTTATGACGTCCCATGTGCAGGCGGAGTGTGAGTAAAGGCTTTATTGCTTTGAACAAGGCATCCCAGCTCAAAATTCACTTGCTTACATTTACATGGATATTGATGATCTGTGAGTTAAACGTGGATATAAAAAAAAGTCAGCTAGACTAAAACAGATCAAATGGTATGTCTTCTTAGGTTTGTCCTTTAAATGTTTTGTAGTTAGGATCACTGGGCTTCCCTGCTTTTCCCTGTCTATGTTGGTTGCATAGACCCCTTTTTAAACACAAGATAAAACCCACTAATCATCTGGCAGCTCTTCTTGTAATGTATTTGCTCTCTTTGCTTTCATAAATAAAGGAATAAAGTTTCTCAAAAGGGTGAGATTTTTATTTAAAATGATATCTCTGAATAATGCAAAAGTCTCCAAAGTCTTTTAGTTATCCCAGAAGGAGCTTGAACTCTGCTTAGATCTGTCTCAAGTTTTAAAATACTTATGTTGGAAGATTTTTGAAGTTCTAGGTTATGCTTGTACTTTTTCCTGTTATTCTTTTTTTTTTTGTAAAGGTAGGCATAGCAATTAATCTGATAATCTGATTAAGATCAGTGTCATGAAAAAAGTCTAAGGTTCTCT
This sequence comes from Tinamus guttatus, assembly GCF_059628265.1. NCBI lineage: Eukaryota > Metazoa > Chordata > Aves > Tinamiformes > Tinamidae > Tinamus > Tinamus guttatus. The sequence goes on along the minus strand of NW_028288822.1, from coordinate 3,939,364 downwards.
CTTTTAATTTTCTTACTATTATTTTACTGCTTCTCTCTTTCAATGGTTATTTTATTAGCAGAGACAAAAATGGAAAGGCAAACAAATATGAAGAATTATATGTTTCAACAAGAAAACTGATCTACTAGAAGTGCAATGAAATTAAAAAATGATATTTTGGTGTTTTAGATGAATTGCTTAACCATTTTTCATGATACACAGTTACTAATATTTAAGCTTAATAAATACCTAAAAGAAGAGGCAGTAATGCCACAGAAGTGACATGTTACAAGCAGCAGCATGTTTTGCCATCCTTGTCAATTAAGGTTTCTGATCACAGTAGAATTCTTCTGAGTTTTGATCTTTTCCATAATACTGCTGAACGATAGCGTAATTTTACAAGAGTCATGTCAGCACGTCCCCACCAGCAAACAGCTGCAAACCATTCAGTTGCAAATAACCCAGGGCAGTGTAGGAGCAGCTGAAGCTTTTGGAAAGCTCAGCCCCTTTTTATTGCCCCCTAGTCAGTTATGGGGCTGGTGAGCTAAGGGTGGAGATATCTCAACATGCTTCAGACAGAGTTTTGGTGTTTAACCCATGTTGTCTGGGGCAGGGCATATAATATGGTAAGTACCTGTGAGGGGGTTATGGAACATTTGCTTGTTGGGTTTTGTTTGGTTACAGTCATCTGGTGGCACTCCAGTCTGTTAAAACTGGCTGCTGTTTATATGTGGGTAAATGTCCACATGTGGAACTGCTTGGAAAACAGGTGTTTTCAATGTAGTTGCCCTGTTACACCTATTTATACAAGGGCATAATGACTTTGTGGCACAGGGCTTGAAGCATGGGTGTGACATCTTGTTGCATACAATATGACTAGTACAGTAATACTTTTATGTGCCTACCATCTATTCAGCATTTAAGGAGTCCAGTCAATAAGGCAACCTAAATTCTTCAGTTTTCCTCTTTATTATTGGTAATTTAAATTCATGATTCAGTTTCAATTGAGATAAACAAGTATTTTAAATGCACATCTTGTGAGGATTGTTTATTCAAGGCCATTTATGACTGTTACATGAAGTATCTCCACTCAAATTAGAAAAATGCATTTTAAAAATCAAGGCAAACCAGTGTTTTATTACTACCTTTTTTTTTTTTTTTCTGGACTCTTACTCTGTTTTATTGTCATAACTGACAACCTCCACCCCAAGCTTCCTTGACTCTCATGATCCTAACAAGAGGCTGAAAATACATGTTCTAAGAACAGGGAAGTAGGATTTATTGCTGTTAAAGAAGCTGTATTTAGGCATACTTTCTGATTAGTTTTGTACCAGTAAAATAATTTGTAAACTTAAAAATTGGTTCTTGCACTTTTACTGGGACCTTCCCTATGAAGTAAAGATAGGGAAACTAAAAAAGGATAGAAAAAGAGAAATAGCAGATAATAAATAATATGGTTACTTGGGTTTCTGAGACTTGTTACTATGTTTAGAGTGTGTGCTGAGTAAGCAGGAAAAGACTTAATGTGAAGCAGTAGCAGTGAGTGCTTGGAAAATAAAGCTCTTTGTGTTCTGTTCATGTATATCTAGCTATCCTCTGTATTCATATTCCCATACCATTAATAGAATGAGTCTTGCAGGGGGCTGTATGTGAGCAGAGCCTTGTACCTGTGACACTGAGGTGAGTGCTTGGTTTGGGTGAAACCAATTTCAGATTCCCGTTAAGTAACTTTAAGAATTAGGTTTTATCTCTCTTTTTCATGGAAAAAGACTTTTATTAAAATAATGTTTGTTATTTTAAAGTATCTTCAGATGAAACTCTTCCTGCCTGCTGCGGTTTATCTAAGCCTCAGGTACAGAAGTGTATGTGTAACTAATGTCGTTTTGTACTGCTGTAGAGACGGTCTTAAGCTGTGCAGAGTGGTTCCAGCGGTGCTGTTTACTTCTTACTGAAATGTCAGCCTGTGTTCTCTGCTTAACAACACATTGGTCAGAGCTCATATGCTTATCATTTAGTCTCTTACCATGTCCCCAGCTTTTCTCTGGTCCATCCATCTTGGCTTCAGTAAAGGATGAGGTTAAGAGCAATTTGTTGGTGTTGGCACTCAGCAGTGTTCCTTGGGCTTTCTTTCACCTTTCCTTTCAAGGAGAAAACACTGAGGCTTTTGGTTGTAGGACCATAATCTAAATCACAATCGTGTGGTTTTAAAGTATGATGCAGTGGCCAAGAGGCAGGTTTGGATTCATAAAGCAGAGGCTGAGGAATAGGAAACTACCAAGTTTTGAGGGAGAGGTAGAATGCAAGCTACAATGTTATTCTATAGAAAACCTAGTGAGTCGTGTAAGCAGGGCCATTCCTTCCTTCCTTGGATGTGCCAGGCTCTGTGTGACAGGCAGAGCAGTGGGGATGCAAATGACTGAGGTGCATCATGAAATCTGGGCTTCAAGTAGCTCCATCACATGTGTACCTGTGCCCAGTGAAAGCAGGAAGACTCCTCAGTGTCATTGCTGCTGCGTCTGCCCCTTATCATCACTGGTGCTTTACCCAAGCAAATTAAGTTTGGGACTGCCTGATACTGAGTTTTTATTCCTCTGAAATATGACAGGGGTCATATAAAAATGATTTTTGCTTACCTAACATCTGGTTAGTGACAAACATGATTTTGTTTCCTTTTACTGACCTAGCAGGGCTAGAAAATAAGGAGATAAATTCTCTTCCAATTTTATTAATTCTCAATTCCAACTAACTGTGCCTCCCAGAGGCATTATGAGCCTGCTGAACTTTAATTCCTAATGACAGTGTGTCAAGCAGAAAGCATCAAGCTTGATTCCTACCCTGAATCTAGACTAGAGCTTTGAAGTGCTAAAACTAAGCAATACCTTTCAAGTTGTAATTCAAATAAATAAGACAAAGACATGACAAAGAAGAGGTAGGCAGTTCAAAACCATTGATTTTACAAGCTTATCTTTGATGACACTTTAAGATGTTAGTGGGGTTTTTTTTTCTTTCTTTCCCTCTACTGTAAGAAAGAGAAAACCCTATTCTTAAAACTCCATTTAAGATTTTTTTTTTCGCATGTATGTTTGTTTATGGATTGCTGTCTCTAATAAGAGAAATCCTCACTTTGCACAGATAATTTTGTTAATGGGCACAGTTAAAACTACTTGTGCTCTGTGTTTGAAACTGCCCGCAAAAGAGAAAGGTACAAGTAATACTATATTTTCAGCAAATATAGCCCCCAGCTGTGTTTTTGCACTCAGTAGTGGGTTTTGACTTAAGGGATAAAGAACAGACAGGTGTTCAGGGAAAATAAGTTTTTTCTTTTTTTCTTTTTTTTTTTTCTGTCCTCATGTACTCCATGACAAGCTAAACTCCTTAATAAATAGATTTTATATCACTTTCATACAGTCACAATACTCTAATCAGATTTTGAGGACTTAAATTCTTGGTGATTCAGAAAAAACTTCACCTTTTAGTACACCTCCTGTTCCCTCGGCTACACAGAGGCAATGGAAAACATTTGTGAAAACAGATGGCAGTGTTTAGCTCCTTGAATGCAAACGTTAAGTTCAAGGTCCAGTTAATGGCAGGTGAGCCAAGAAACACTTGGTTTAATTTAACATAGACTATACCCCAAAGAATACACTTGTACAATTCCAGGACTTCTTGGCTGCTGCCTGTCTCAGAGTACTGCAAGAACAACCATATCCCAGTTTTCACTTCCAGCCAAAACGAAGAACTGCTGAGGTGCATGAAAATTAAGATGTAGCAGTTAACATGGTTTTCAGGATTTTCAAAAGACATGTTCAGCAGCTGGTTGAGTCCAACAGTGTTTTTCCCCCCCGCCTCCCCCAGCAATTCATGATTATCCACTGTGCCATTCAATTACTTCTCCAATGGTAAGTAAATATTATCATAAAAGCCATTATGCATGTAGGATATGCTGAGAGACTAAACGTGAAAATATCTGGATTTTCTATTAAAAAATGTTGGCAAGCTGCACAAAAGTAAGCTGGAGAGAAGAGTTAGGTGCAAATATGGAAAGTATGATGTGTGAAGCTGAAGTGTTGGTAACCACTGGTGGCATGGCTACCAGAAGCAAAACACAGTTGCAGGGAGATTGTCTTACACCTACCTTGTGAAGTAGGTACTGGGGCTCTTTGTGCTGATTTCGTTAATAAAAGACCTCTTAGTATGACTTGCAGAACTCATGCAGATGGTACTTGCCTGAGCTTGAAATACACACAGAGCAAATGCCCCTGAAAAGGGTTTGCAATAGTAAGTTCAGTACTTTACATTGACTGCAATCCAGATCCTGGTACTTGCCCTTACGTTATTCTGTAGATCTTTTTCCAGACTCTGGCGTTTACAGTGCATGCACTGCATCATGACTGCTTCTATTTGTTTCCTTTGCCTGTATGGTAGGAATTAGGAAGTTATTTATGTTTTCAGCAGTACTGCAGATCTGCTCTTCAATGTCTAAGAGAGCCTTACAGCTACAAGTCAAAAGTTCAGAAATTTCTTCCCAGTTGTATCCTGTTACACCCCCTTCTCTCCTACACAGTGCAAGGATATTAAACATGCAGTCAAGAGCAAAGACTTGGTGAGAACTAAGATTCGTGATCAAACTGCACATTTACTTTCTTCAGATAAATGTTTATGATTTCACAAGGTCTGGCTGGACTTGCAAGACCTGCTCTAGTCCTTCTAGAGATTCTTGAATCTACATGCAATGCTTTTGGACCAATGCATTGGAATCAAGTTAGTGTTAACTGTGACACATTTAAGTTTTTTTTTTTTCTTTTTACAGTTACACTGCATGTAATGAAGCAGTAATATATCAGGTGTAATTTCTGTAACTATGGTTCCAGATTGGACCTAGATAAAATATTTGAAATATAACTCATTTTTATAAAAATGTAATTTTTACTGACATCTGTCTACTGATGACTTGAACTACCTTTACTCTATGCAGTTGTTAATTTGCATAATTTTCATAGACATCTCTATATTACTAAAGTGTTATTGTTTTTCCTTCTAAATAGCACACTAGATTTTGCGTCAGATGAAACTGAAGAACTGTTGTGGTTTGCAAGAAACTGAGCCCATGCTCAAGTCTGGTGAAAGCTGTTGTAGCTGTAGCAAAGTTAATGAAGTTAATGTCACTTATACCATTCAAAAAGTCTTTTCAAAATTTTAGCTCTGGAATTGGAATTTTTCCTTTAGAGTATAGAATTCCTTAACTAGTCTCAGCCCTTTCTTCTCTACTGTATTGAAAAGTTAGCAAATGTATGTTTCAGTCGATGGTGGTGGAGGGTGCTCTGCCTGTTATGAGATAGTTGTTCTTCTGTCCAAGGGGCTTTAAGGAAGGAAAGAGAGGAGGAATGAGGAGTAGGTAGTTTTAGGCCACACTTGTATTTTGGGTCTATAATATATTGATTCTTTTTCCCCAGATATATTGCAATAGATCAAAGATACTCTGAACTGCAGCCTCCAGGTGTGAGCAGCTCCACCAGTAGCTGTCATGCTTCTTTTTCCACATTTGAGAACAGCTTGGGCTTGCAACAGAAACAGCATTGCAGAAATTGTTTTTGTCCACAAAGCCTCCTCAAAGCACAGGGAATCCTTAAGGAGCAAATTTGGCCCATATGTCATCATTATTGCCTGCTAGCAGAGATGGATATGTATGTATGAACAAAGCCTGTAAGGGTGGCCTTCCCAATGGGAAGAGCACTATACAGATGTTAACACACCTCCACAGGCAGCAGTATTCAACTTTTGTAACATTTCGTAAGTTACAAGTAACTGTGGCGTAAGCCCAATAAAGTTCATAAATATGTGGGAGGCAACATTAATACTAGGGACCTTGAGGCCCCTCCTGACGGATCAGAGCGCTGTTGAGGCTGCCCAGGAGGCTGGCTGGTGCTCAGAAGCAGCACGCCGCTGCTGCTTTGTTTTTGGCAGTGCCTGAGATTACATCTGCCATGTATTACTTAGGCTTTGGTCTAGACATTATTTAGCTAATCTTGAAAAACTGATGCAGTTATCTGAACTGAATGGCAGAGAATTAGAGCTGTTAACAAAAAAGCTGTGGAAACAAATTTAATTTTTTTACAGTCTGGCCTGATGTTACCCAAAGTCATTCCTGGACTTAAGCATCTGGGGACAGCATATGGAAATGAGGATGGGTATACAAGACTCTGAAAAACAGCTTTTAAAAACATCTACCTGCTTAAAAGGGAGAATATCTACAGATCAATCAAGTTTTGAGAAAGTTAGCTTAAAAAAAAAAAGCTTCTTTTTTAAATACTGTACTGTGCTTAGCAAAAGAAATTTAAGTACATATTAATACTTCTGTATACTTGGACTCTTTTGCTTTAGCCTCATGCTGATGATAGCACAATATCTTAATAGCTATGGAATATCATGAAATAATCTTAAAAGTTTAGATAATTTTTGTTAAAACATCATTAAAATTTAGCAGCTTGCCTATTCTATCTATATAGTCAAATTTGTCCTTGCTTCACATGGATCTTCTCTATTTTTATTTTGAATTCTGAAGGAAAGCACAAAGATGGCCTGCAGTCTCTTAATATACAGCTTCAACTCATCAGATAATTCAGGCTAATAAAATGTCTCAGTAAATTCAGCTGTATGCTGTAGGCATTCCTGTTATTAGGTCATGTTTAAGTAAAGGACTGCAATTTCCACCTTTTCCTATACAGCATCAATGTGGTATTCCTAGCAAGTACCTCTTTCTCATGCAGAAAAATGACTTTGCTTTTGCTTTGGTTTTTAAATATACCATGTCATTTTAAGTTGCTAAATGGTATGATTTACTAGCTGTTCTTGATAGATTGTGCACTGACATCTTGTGAAGATCTAGTTTTCATCTCTTAAAAGGCAGTCCGACCTATGAAAGCGGCATTATTCTTGTGAAAACAGCCTTGTTATTTCCCATACATCTTCCTTCTCAGCACTGTTTCACCGGGAACATTCTCAGTGTGGCAAAAGATCCTCTTAACCCTGGCAACAAACCATTCTCCAGTCCATATTGTTCATGTGAATGCTGTATGACTTCGGAGAACATTAGGTTCTTTAAGCATAACTGGATCGATCTTTCAGTTGCCTGAACCTTATGACTGCTGCATATCCTAAGCACTGTTCATTTGCATTTGCCATCTTTTTAGATTTTAAAACCTCTATCCGGCCAGTTTGCTTTCAGTCTTACCTCATTATACACAACCTCTTCTTGCTGAGAAGTCTAACCCAGGCTCCTCATCCTGCAAACTTGGGGCTCTGTATTTGTTTTGTTAACTTGTATGGCTTGCAAGCAATCTGACTTTTGCTCAGTCGTTGTTTGAGAGGCTGGTGCATGCCTCTGCACTGATTGGGCTTTTCCTTTAATCAACATATGGGCTATAATATAGTGCTTGTTTTGAATCTGATGTCATGGGAAAGAAGTGTTGCTTGAGTCGGTATGGAAGCTTGCCCAGATGCTTTCAGCTCTGCTTCTTCCCTGACTGTAGCATCATCTGCTTGAGACTAGCTTGCATTCTAATGGTTATTCCTGCTCATCCACAGGCTCTTTCCAGTTCAAATATAGTGCTACCTGATTGAAAAAGATTCATGAAGCAGTTCTGGTCTTGACATGCTTAACAATCCAGATCAAATCCCTTCTGAAATGCCCTGGTCCACTTCTTTAGGAAATGTCTCGGGATAAGTAGGGCCGAGGCCCCGGACATTTCAGGGCGACTTCTGCATTTCTAATGCTAGAAGATCCATGCAGTGATCTGGAATGTTTTTCTGAACACTTTTTCCCCTTCTCATTGTGATGAATTTGTGAGGAAGCAGTGGCCTGGGGCACCCTCGTGAAAATCCTGTTGACCTGTAAAAATTTGGAAGATGCAGCGGATTCAAGGTTGCACCCAAACTGGCCCTTTGGACTGAAGGAACATTTGAGAAAATATTTGGGAATGACTTTAAAAGCACAGCCAAAGTAACTTTATTTGCTTGACCACTTAACTAAGGATTATTTGTCAAAGGAAAACAAATAAAACTCCCCTGTTATTAATAGTTCCTCAGTTCTTGCAATTCAGCTCTGTTCCTTAAGTTTTAGAGACACTGCTATACAGGCTTAATACTATCTTAAAAGACTGCAGGGAAATAATAGAAATCTGCTCAGGGAAAAAGCTATCTTGAGCTTTAACCTTGTATGTGTAGCTTGGGACAGGAGGCTCAGCAAGCTTCAGAGCTTCCACCTTGCTGTTGAAATGCTCAGAAAAATCAAGAGCAAAAATTACCAGTTCTTCTGTTAGGTAAATACAGAAGAAAATCCCAGTTAGTATCTGGTAATACAGCTGAATAAGAATGGATTTTCCTGAGGACGGAAAAGACTCTGTCTAACTTGAGAGTTGTCTCACTGCCAACCGTCAAGCTTTTTTCTATAAATCATTATGGCTCTTAAACATGGATGAAAAATATGAATGTTGGCAGAAGCATCTCTCTCTAGCTTTGTTCAAAAAATGGCTGAACTACTTTCTGTCAAACAATAATAATTAAAAAAAAACAAAGCAAAACACAGTTTAAGATGAAAAAAAGCTGTCAGCTGACTAGTTGAAGTCTGTCAAATTTGAGAGTAAAGGTTTGTGATGGAAATGGTGGTTAGCCAGTATCACGGTGTGCTTGTATTTTTAAAACCATATAAAGATTTGAAGGAAGGTCAAGATATGTCCATTCTGTTTCTTTCTAATAAAACATACATTGGCCACTAGGTAATATTCTCTAACAGGAGTTGTCTAAAGGCTGTTGTAGGTCTTTATGTGAAAATTTAAGTGAGCGCCACTAGTGGAATTGAATATAACATGTGTGCCATTTAGTGACTAGCTAGGTGGTCACCTTTAGCTGATGCTAAAAAGGGAATACTTAATGCTTGTAGTTTATGTTTTTAATAGTAATTTAATAGAAAAGAAATGCTAGAGAGTGTAACAGACTTATTTTAAGACTTATAATGTTTACTTTTTTTTGAGGTACTCCACAGTATGTAGCCACCTCCTTCTGTAGTAATTAAACTACAGAGCTAAAAATGACGTTAAACTTCAGAATTTCCTTCAGCTGTTTTACTAAACCAGAAGAAACATCCACTAAAGAAATGTGGCTATGTCTTGCAATTGCTGCAAAATATTTTCTGGCATTGTATGTTGCGTTGCACGCTTTCTTAATATCATGCAACATTAACTTTGTTCATACTCTGATACTTAAATAAATAAAATTAAATATTTTTAATTGAGCGAAGGCTTCCTAAATGCCCCCTGAGTGCTCCCTACTCTTTGTCAGAAACAGAAATATTATATAATGTAGGTGGTTAAGGAATTACATGTAGGGAAATCCTTTTTGCTTTTATCAGGCAATGGAAGAACTGCTGAAGACTGCAAAATGAAAATAGTGAAAAAGGGCTAAGGTATGTAGGGTTTCCTTGGGCAGTACTCCTCAGGTGGAGTGAAAGTATGTGATCTTTCCCACGAATTAAGAGCATGCCTACCTAGGGTAGAAGTCATGTGTATTCTATTATCCAAAGCACTTTGGGTTTGAACTCAGCAGGGATTCTCATACTCGTATTTAAGGATCATGTCCTAGGATTTCTTCTTAGTTACTAGCTATGACTAGCTAGTGTTTTTAAAACAGCAAAGGAGATATCCTGGATATTTTTGCTATTTATAATTCTCATTGTTACAACTCTCTAGGGCTGATTAGATCAGATGATTTCAGTGGTGTAATAGCTACTGATATAAATATCTTTCCAGAAGATTTCCTTATGGCTTCAGAACAGATTAGCCAGTAAGAAAAACATTTTGGAAGGCATTTAGTTCCTTAACTATTTTTGAAAATCTCATGAGGCACTTATCTACATACAGAGAAGCTAAAAATCTTTAAAAACCAGTCCTTTGACTGACTATGCTTTTTATTTGAAAAAAGTCAAATTTCTAATGCCTAAGTCATATTTTCAAGAGTCTTTGGTTCCAAACTCTCCTAAGGATGTCTGAGTATTGTGCTTCCTGAGAACTTAAGAGAAAATGGAGGAAATACTCACTTTGGCAAAAGCTAAAATAAACTATGTATTTGTCAGTGGTAAGAAATGAGTATAGTTTATTGAATAGCTGAAAAAATCAGGCTGTGGGTCAGATAATCATCCCAAACTCCCTGCTTATTTGAAGCTTACCTGAAGTCTGCTGTTGGAAAATCATACAAAAACAATCTTTCCTGTGAGATTTCCAATGTTTCCTGCTTTTAGCCAGGAAAGGGATAGTGCAAGAAGAGCCACTCGCTCTATTTTGATTTTTCTGCTTCTGGTCCTGGAATAAGAAGGGAAGTAGTGACATAGGGTGTGTGTAAAGAAATTAAAATACCTATTTATAGCTCTCATGTGGGTTTATTGCATTCCAATTTTAAATCATGTTTTTGTTCAGTAATCCTTTTTTATAGGAGAATCAAAGATTTCAGACAGTTCAGAGGGCTAAAAAGGTAAATAACTAAAATGAGAACCTGTTTGTCATTCTTTTCATTTCTGAATCCAAGTTCAGATATCCAAACACTTAAGCTTTGTGAGTGTTTGTGTGTATTCAAGTACGTTTTGAATAACCTCCTTGAGTTTCTTGTGGAAATCGGAATTTTTAGTTTTTATTCTGAATTGAGTAAACCACCCTGATCATAATGAGAATCTGCCCCTATAATTCAATGATTTCCAATTAAAGACTTCCTGTAGTTAGCAACAGGAAATGCTGAGAGAAGGTCTTTGACATCTTCTCACATTTGTGTTTAACTATGTAGCTTTTTATGTGGCTAGCTGCTCCTAGCCCATAACAAGGGTGCAGACTTTGTAAGGTCCTTAGGATCCTACAGAGAGTTGCTACCTTTACTGAAAAGGTGAGTGCTATCATGGCAGCAAAACATGCAAGGTGGATTTTGAGGGAAATGAAACTCTTTTACCTTAGCAGAATGAATTTGGCTAAATATTATTCCAGTAGCAAATATGTGCCATGCTGCAGAAGACTGTTTGTGTAGAAACACAGCCATTCCTCAAGCGGTGTTGCCTGTTCCTTGTGGCTTTTCATCACGAGGGACAGCTTGCAAGTGTTTCATAGGCATCTGAAATTGGAAACCTCCAGAGAATGGGCAGGGGAAGGGTTTTGTTGCTTCCTCTGGTATCTAAGCATCAGCAAGGCTGGGTGAGCTAAGATGCTCCCAAGACTGATACTAAGGCTTTCCACTGGGGAAAGCTGTGCCTCTAAAGAAGTTGTGTCTGGCAGAGCGTTGTGTTGCTTTACTTTTCTGTGCTGCTGCTGCTCCCTGGTGCAAGGGATGGGTCATGTTAGAAGCCAACTGTTCATTAGCCATGTTAGGACCACTTTCCTCATGTTCTCCCTAGATAGACTGCTACAACTGCAGAGAAAAAGACTTTGATCTGATTTCTCTCCTTATAATTCTTCTTCCTAAAAGCTTCAAAATTAGGCTTTTTACTCCTCTGTGAAGCTGCCTAGATTTGGCAACAAACAAAAAATCCTCACTTTCAAAGACCAAATCTGAAGTTAACCAGCTTTTGCTGTGCTGCTTGATCTGGATTCGCCTCTTCCAAATATACACACAGGCAGAAATATACACAGGCGCTACAATTCTGCATGTTAGGATAATTCCCTTTAGCAGCAAGTCAATGTATTTGTTAAAATTGAATTTTAATTTTTACTACTAAGAGCTAATCAAAAGGAATAGAAATATTATTTCATTTATATGCAAAGAATGAAGCTGCTAAAGCTTATTTTTGTACTTCTACTTCTCTCAATTTAAAAAAAAAAAAAAAAAAAACCACACCCTACTCATGTCCTAGCGTCTGACACAAAATATATTCAAGTTTGATAGAACAAGCTGATTATAACCAGTCTAAGCACCGGAAGAAAGTATTTTTGATCTCTGCTTTTAACTTGAGCTTTAACTTTTTTCTAGTTAAATTTTGTTTGCTGTTTCAGGTTTTTTTTTTTTTTTTTTTTTTTTTTTTTTTTTTTTTTTATGGTCAATCTCGGGGGTGGGGGGCCGGGAGGAATGCTTTGAAAAGATGTTTGAATTGCAAATGGACACCTTTTGCTAATGCATTTATATTGTGTCCAGGCTTGAATTGCAGATGGCCAATGTGTGTTTGAAAGCTTATCAAGTTACCATTGCATTTCAGTAACAGACGCTTAAGCAGCAAAAGGCAGGTCTCACTTTTCTGGCCTTTTCTACTGTTGAGCCCAAATTAAGAGTAGAAGGTCATGCCACAGATCAACACTGAAAACATGGCAGGTATTTACATAGCACTATCTGCATGCAACCATTTTTCTGTGCTGCTGCTGCTCCCTGGTGCAAAGGACGGATCACTGTGGCGTTTGGGGTGAAGTCAAAAGCCATTTCTTCAAAAACTAATCAATTCCCACAGCCAAACTTGTGCAGGTTAGAATGAAAGATATTTCTGAAAGATAACTTTTCTTCAACTTTTTATTATATGCTTACTTTAAATCACCTGCTCATGTACTAGTCTTTGCCCACAACTTCAAATGGTGAAAGGGAGCTACAGATTTCACCCTACTCCTTGTAATATACCTGCCCTGTGATGTTTCCTTTCCTTGCTCTTGAAAGCAATTTTATTATAAATTAGCCTTTTGCGCTGTGATACCTGGGTTTGATTTCCAGGCTTTCTATGAGAGACCCTGCTTAAAGCATTAATAAGATCTCAAGCACTTCAACAGCTTCTAGGCTTTCATGTTTATATCGACTCTTGACACAATTCAGATGCTGAGGTTTCTCTGCATCAGCTATATTATAAATTATAATTTATATGTAGCCTAAAAAGCATGTGCACAATGAAAGTCTTGGGGTCTTGCAGTGCTGTGGCTAGCCCATTTCTAAATGCCATTTAAATATCTTAATGATAAATTTAAATTCCCAAATAAAAACATAGAATGTCAGGATTAATTATTATGTTTCTTAGGAAACTGTAGTCAATTAATGTTCAGTTTTACAGATGCTTATTTAAAAAGTTTAGCACACCAGTAATTTGATGTTTGGGAGAAAACAGCATCTCAGCAGTCCCTTCATAACTAAGACTTCAGTCCCCAGTGTCAAGCTGCCTTCAGGGAAGGGCCTGTCAGGAGTTCTGGACATGTTTTTGTGATATATGATATTGCTGTTTCAATGTAATGCACAACTTCCTATTCATTGGTGCAGTGAAAATTATAATATTGTGATGTTACAATGTTGTTCTTTTAACTGATGGTTTTGTAAAAGGAAAAGTTTGTGAGGAAAGTTTTAGGAAATTTGTATTGGCTTAATCTACAGTGAGCATGTGAAAGTGTGGTTCACTTTCACATAAATTTCTATTGGACATTAGTGGAATCATTTAAATATTTTTCTTTTTTCTTGTTTTTGTCTTTGAACAGTTCTAAAGAATTTCTGTGTACAATGTGGTCTGAAATAGAAAAGTATATTCATTTTGAGCAGGCATTTTGTTTTAGCAAGTATCCATTTCATTAGTCTTATGTACTTATTGGTACAAATGGCACAGCTTCAAGGGATAAGATAACAGCTTCATACTTAGTGTTATTCCTGTCGGCAGGAAAGCTTTTTGAACTGGTTGGAGACAAGTTCTCTCAAAACCGAAAAGTTTTTCATTTCTGACATCTCTCAAGCTCTTTCTGTTCTTTTGAGCTCGCTTTAGTGAACGTTGTTTGATTCAGCCAAAACAAACGGTAGCTGCTTGTGCTGAGAGGGCCCTTGAGGGAGGGGGAAACCCTCTATCTATGCCAGAGCCCTAGGCTTACACAGAACTGTACATGAGCATCCAAAAAAAAAAAAAAAAAAGGCTACCTTTCAGGTATATTAGTGTCATCTTCTGCTTTTGCAGTAACTGGCGTATCCTTGAAATCTATTTTACGAGCACCTAAGCTTTTTCAGTATTGGGAGTGTCTATCCTTATACAAAAACAAAACCTAACCTTTTGGAGCAGCTTTTTCTGAAAGAGTAGTTGTAGCTAGAAACTCGACCTCTAAAGATGTTGCTCGATTTATTAAAACATTCATGTTTTTGAAGTGTTCCCATCTTAAGCTTAGTGTAGACTGAAAATCATGCTCTGCTCTGTCCGCCTGTTACACCCACTGCGCAGAGCAGGTATCTTTCAGTCCACGCTAACAACAGCAAACGTCGCATAAGGCGGCCTAGGCCCCAGCTTGTGTTGGGTGGGCAGTCACAACAAGGGATGGGGTTAGTAAAGTGACAGATCCAAGATGAGTGTCCTGAGTGGGGGAAAAGGCTTGCTGTGGTATATTTGTGATTATACCAGCACAGGTGAAATTCTTCTCTGCTTGGCTCATCTCACTCTTAGTCCAGAAAGAGCTGCACAACTCATGCAGTTTTTGTGGTTACTGCAAAGACCTCAGTAGTATTCTGTAATGGCTTCCTCTCTCCTTTCCATTGGCCCATGCTTCTTTTGAGGATGGGGAGAAAGTGCCCGGTACTATGTGAACTCAGCATGGCTCTGAAGCATCAGGAGGAGCTCTACAGATCACAAATTGTCTACAAATTTAGATAGGAAATAGACTAAAAAGATCTTGTTCAAATATAGGAAATTTTTTTTCTTTCTGCCCAGCTGAAACTTCAACTCTTTGACCAGAAGCCTTAAGAAGGCACTTCATCCTTGAGGTCAAGGTCCTATATCAGATTTGACATGAAGAAAATGTAGTGGCATCTTGTCCAAATGAATAGACTTGAAATCTATTTTTCCTGTGACAGAGATTGAATATTATACCTTATGCTAGGATGAGCTGGCAATCAGAAAGTGATCGATGCTTTCTTTAACATTATGCCCTCTACTTTTGATGAAATACTGAAGTCAAAATATTCAGTGTCTTTGTCTTCAGAATCCCTACTGGACTTAGGGACTTGAATGACTGAGAGGCTAAGAAAGATAACTACAAAAATAAAAAGTTCACAATCCACAAGAAGAAAAAGTTATTAGTCTTCAATTAATTACTTGTTAGATTCTTAAACCATAACAACAACTTTTTAAATATTTCTAAACAACATTCATAATAAATTAATATCCCATTTTGGTAGTTTACAAAGCTGAAGTAGCCCAAAACTACCGAATTTACTAGAAATACCACTTGATGATAAAAATGTTGAAAACAAGTAGGTTCCTCTCAGGATTTTAACATGGGCTACCTAAACATAACCTTTGAAAAAGATTTTTTGACAAAGCCTAATTATTTCAGTAGGTAAAACTTAGGTGGAAAAAGTATGCAGTGTGAAATGTATATTTGTATTTTCCCTGAACCTACTTTTTCATATTTTTGGTACTGATTGAAATTTAGATACCTATATTTTTTTCCTGAATAGAATGTTTTCAGCTGCTTGGAAGAAAATAGGTTCAGGTGTCACCTCAAATTACATTTTATACAGCTAATAACCACCTGAAAATCAGCTTTTCATATTTGAAATCATTTTCTATTTCATTGCCAAGAATTACATTAACCCTTGTGAAATAGAGCTTGAAACACTAATTAATCTCATACTTTGTTCCTGAGAAAGAGGTGCACGTAAAATATGCTTTAAACTTGCATTAGTTAGCCAACTTTTAAAAATAAGCAATAAATAAATCTCATCTATCTTTGATTGAATGCTTCATTATTAATGGAGCCTAAAGTAGGCTACTTGTAAATACGTACAAAATAGAGGCAAAAACTTTTTTGCAACATACTGGAGACTTTATATGTAATATAGCAGAGCAATAGCCTTAAGAAGCAGTCAATAGAAAAAATAATCACTCCTTCATGAGTTAGTCAGGAGGAAAAAGAAATACAAACTGTGAAAGACGAAGGAGGAGGGGGGAAAAAAAAAAGCAGTTTTATCCAAGGAAGGGTATTGTAGCACATGGCCTTGCAGGAGGTAGCTTCCACTAAATGTGTGCTCAAGAAATCATCAACTAGCAGTAGCACAATAACACTGATAAGTTCCTCTGTTTTAGAAGATAGATTCACTATTCAGTTCCGTCCCTTGCTAAAAAGTAAATAGTATCAGTAGAAGGATAGGAAACAGATTTATTTAGGGAGGATGAGATAGTTCCATCCTGCTGTCTTGTCAGTGGCAAGATTAACTTACAGGAAGAAGCAAGGTAGGTAATGAAAGATGAAAAGGATGAAGGGTCCAGAGAACTAGTACAGGCTGTAGATGGGTTACAGGTCTCCGGTTGTGATGTCTTTTGTTTCTCTGCTAAAGGCTGCAGCTGGGCTTTCCACTCATCAGTAGACTTCAAACCTTTTCCCTCCATCTACTGTCATTGATGCACAAGGATGCTATTTTAGTGAAGCTAAAATATTTTATGGAGATATTAACAAAAAGTTCAACTGAAAGGATCTAGTCCATAGTCATATCCGAACTGAGAGAGAGAAATGTAATCAAAAAATGTCTTCAGCTAGAAAACAGCTGTTTCGACACAATTCTCTTCCTCAGAAATGTTTGAAAGGGTTGTTTTCATTCCTCGTTGAAATGAAAACAGATTTTGAAACCTTGAATGCAATCACAAAATGAAATTGTTCTCCCGCCAGCTCTGCTCTTCAGCCTTGATATGAGGTGTTTCTCTTAAACCTAGTTTAGATTTAATGAGTCCTTCACTGAGCAGCTAGTGAAGAAATGAACCTTTGCTGGGGAGCAGGCTGAGGAAGGAGAGCTCTTCATGTCCTTTTAGTTAAAATCAAGGAACAATTCTCCTTATACCTCTAGATCTGAGTTTTTTTCCAAGAGATCAAAGAGACTCAAGGAGAAGGCAAAGTACAGGAATTGGATCCATTGTAGAGAGGAAAACAAAGCAATTTTGTGAAAACAAAGGGATAACCATGCTGTAGTAAACCACCAGAAGTAGCTTAAGCCAACAGCTCTTAAATACATAAAAGTTCACGAATGCATCCTTCATAATGCTCATAATCCATAAAATATCCTTTTCCAAGGTGTGCATTGCTGTGTGCCACCTCTTAGGTTAAGACCTTGTCCCAGCCTGTGCCATATTTCATGTTCATCAGTCTTTTGTTATGGAGACAAGAAAATATCTACTCCTCACTCCTCTTCTGTCCCTCTGAAGAAGAAGAGATTAGCTTGTGAGCTGACCTTAACATAAGGCCTGGATAAAAATGAGCCTCTGACAGATGTTTGATGTGACTGCATTAAACTTGTTCCTGAGAGCAACCCTGCTGTGCCTCAAGATCTGGTCCTGTGGGCTCAATAACTTGCTAGTATAAAAAAAAATTATTTATTTATTTTTTTTCCTCCATTCCTGTTCCTTTTTCTCTTCCTCTATTCATGCTCTTCTTTAATTCATCCACTCACTCTATTCCCATTTTCTCTGTTTTCTTTTTTTTTCTCCTATATTTCGCACTTGCTCTTCTCCTCCTGTGTTTTCCATATGCTTTCTTTCCTGCTGCTTTTTTTCCTAGATATTTTTTTTTTCCCTGATGCCATGACAGCTCTTAGTTACAATGAGAAATGACATATTGTGAAGGTGCTGTATTTTCCAACCTCTTCCCTTACTAAGTCTGAGCTGGGAGCAAAATGTTCCTGGTGTGCTGCCAGATGAACCTCTTGTAGTGCTACAAAGCTGGCTCCTTCCCATCCATATACTCCAGGGATGCACTCCCACAGCATGGGCTTTTTGTCGGATATTTCCTATGTGGCTAGCCTTCTCTTCCGGCACAGGAGCAAGCAATTATAAATCAAATTATTTAGAAAAATTGTCCTGAAATGCTAGAGATAGCAAATCTATTTATTATAACCCACATCTTTCTGGTGAAAATGGCAAAAATTAATCTGTTACATTTAAAATGTACATATCTGCTTATGCTTAGCATGGCAGTTACTGAACTACAGCATTTCATATTTAGAATGGGTTGACCTGAACTATCATTTTATTTGCATTGCCTTTGAATTGTAGGATTATATGGGTGTCTAATCACCATCTACTCATCATAACCAGGCAAATCCAGATGAAGATTACTGTCTTTCTTGCAATATATTGAGAAAAGATTTTTTTCTACTGTAACTCCTGGCCTTTGTTTAGGAATTGTTCACACCTTTTATTTTGAGCTCATAGGCTTGTTATTTGATGTTCATTTGCAAAGAATAACACATGCTTAAAAAGTAGGTAAGTGTTTTTTTGATTGATTTTTGTTGTTGTTGTTTGTTTGTTTTTCTTTTTCCCCCAATATATTCTTCCAATTACTCTATTTTTTTCCACTCTCCTAAGCACTTTTCTGAAATTGTGGAAATGCTTCTGCTTTCAACACTGCATGCCAAATAGAACAAAATAGCTGTGAATGCAAATAATTGACTGGGGGGGGAAATAGCAAATAGAATGCATTGAAAAACAATATCTTTGCTTACGCAAATGCTAATTTGTAGTTTCAGATAATAGGATACTGACCCAATTTCTGACCTTAAAAATGGATTTTTTTTTTAATATAAGGAGACAATAAGATAAAACATTTCATGGTGTTTATCAGTGAGAGGGAAAGCTTGAAGCTCAAGGGAAAGTGTTATGTAACATGTCCTATAAACAATTCTGTGTTTATAGTACTTTCTTAGTATATCTTCCTTCTTTGCAAGGACTTGCAATTCAGATTGCAAGTCCGAATATCTATTCCTTATATAGCAGACAAGCATTGCTTTACCTCTGTTGTACTGTAACTTTCTGTGCTTGCTTAGTGTGTCTTATTCTTGGCTACAAGTTCTGAGAAGGTAGTTTAGTAGTCAAAAAAAATTACTTGCTAATCTTTTACTGAACTTTTTTTTTCTCCCTAAGAATACTTTGTCTTTGTAGTTCAAATATTTTGGAAGCTGAGGTACTGACACCTTATCTCAATTCGTATTTGGTTTATTTCTTTATACATGTTGATTTTAGATATATGATAAGATAAAAGATAAGCAAATATGTAAGAAGCAACTATAATCTCCTATTCTGGACCAGGCTGTGAACCGTCCTTGGATGTGTGAGCAGCACCTGGAAGAAGTATTTTTTTTCAGCTCTGGCACATCTCACTTACACATGACGTATCATGACACAGCAGGTACTTACTGGCTTGCACAAAGTTTGTGCAAACTAGTGACAAAGATTCATCCAATGGTTGAGGCTGGAAAGGACCTCTAGAAATCATCTAGTCTGTCTCCCCTGCTTAAGCCAGGACACTTAGAGCATGCGGCATAGGGTGGAATCCAGGTGGGTTTTGAGGATCTCCAAAGGAGACTCCATGACCTCTCTGGGCAGCCTGTTCCAGGGCTGTGTCACCCTCACAGTAACAAAGTTTGTTCTGAGAGGGAGATGAGACTTCCTGTGTTTCAGTCTGTACCCATTAGCCCTTCTCCTATCCCTGGCCACCACTGAAAAGAGTTTGGCCCCATCTTCTTTACCCTTGGGTACTTGTACATGTTGATAAGATCCCCTCTCAAGATGCTCCAGTCCCATAATCATCTTTGTTGCTCTGTGCTGGATCCTTTCTAGAAGTTCCCCATCCCTCTTGTACTGGGGAGTCCAGAACTGCACCCAATACTCCAGGTGCAGCCTCACCAGAGCTGAGCAGAGGGGCAGGATCCCCTCCCTCGACCTGCTGGCAATGCTCCTCCTGATGCAGGCCAGGATCCCCTCCCCTTCTTGGCCACAGGGGCACACTGATGGCTCATGATTAACCTGTTGTCCACCACAATTCCCAGATCTCTCTCTGCGGAAACGCTTTTCTCGCTAGACTGTTTTCCCTTCTCCTGCAGTGCCCTGGAAGCTGAGCTAGCAGGAGCTTCTCACAAGGCTACAGGTAGCACAGTAACCAAGTGTTTGCTGCCCTGTAGCAAAGGCAGCAGCATGAGACCTGTAGCTTAATCTCGGACACTACAGGTAAAGACCCTTGCTTTTGTGCAAATACGTATAGGTGGACTGGTTTAGTTTAACAAATGGACCGCCAACAGGTGTGGCTGAGGCAGAGGACTGGCTTCTGCTCTTTCCCATGCCATTCACAGCTACCTTGACGGTAACATCCCAGAAAAGTGTAGCAAAATCCTCTCACTTGGCTGTTTGGGTGTTTTCTCGAGCAATGCCCATCTCCTACATAGAACTACTCTGTTTCACTCGAGTGTTATTCTGTTTGCCTTCTGGAAGTACCAACTTCTGTGACTCCTTGCCTTGTGCTCTGGAGTCACTGAATCCTGTGTACTGCCTGTGGCTGAGCGTATGCTTCTCCCTGTTAATCCTTTTCATTATTATCTTACCAGCTTCTGGATGCCTGGTTGAACTGTGATTTCCCACAGCTACATGCCAGCTTAAGCAAGGCTACCTAGAGTCACTAGGAAATTCTGGATTTAGTTGCCTGACTTCTCTTGGGAGACTCAAGACAGAGGGCTTAGGCATAAAGAAAGAGCATGTAAAGTGAGAGGGCTAATCAGGGTTTAAATTTGCTCACCTTTTTGATGTGCCTCAGGTTAATTTACTCTTAAATAGAGGTAATAATCCAATCCTTTTGCTTCATGAGCATGCACGGGCTTGAAATTTGTCTGCCTTTTAACTCCAGACATACTGGACCCATTTCGACCTCCATCTCTGTTTGAAATCTTCTTCCTAGGACATTGGTCTGCTCTTCTTCTAGTATTTACTAGTTTCAAAGCATGCAATTTGATCCTTACATTCTGTGGTTGATGCTGTTGCAAGTTAAGAGTAGGGGACTGGATCAAGTGTCTTTCAATTGCAAAAGTGGCACTAATAGCACAGTAGTTTTATATCTGCAGAGAAGCTCTTTAAATGTCAATAAATGTATTTTATTTGCTATTAAGTTGCTAAGGAGCCATCCAACCCAAATAATAGCATCTTTAGTTAAATGTAGACACATGCCAAGCTAGCATGTTAAGTAACAGGATTAATCGAGGCATTTAGAAACTTAGATATACTTAGAGCCAGGCTGGGCCTCTATCTGCAATGGTGACCGGTCCCAGTCTCCTATTCAAGAAGGAACCACCATGTTCATGGGTCACAGAGAGCCCTCATGGGCATGGGCACAGCAGGAAGCTGATCTCCCAGCACTACTGCCTGGCCGAGCTGGCCCCCGGGGGTTTTCTTACAGAAACCAGTGGATTAGCAAGGGTATTTTGTCTGCTTCAGGCATAATTTTTCCAAGATCACCTCCTGGTGTCATGAATATCAGCACTATCCGCTACCAAGAGGCATGGGTTAAAGTGGGAGCTTTGCTCTTAAGTCTCTGATTATAAAACAAAACAACCTGGATACTAGAAAGGAATTATGTTTCTAGTAATCAGTAACATAAGTTGTTATGGTGTAGCTTATTTGCTAAGTTATGGGAAATTCCTATGGTTTGTGATAAAGGCCACAGAACTGATCACCACAGCAGGTTTTTTCTCAGTTTCAAGTGACCCTCTATTCATTTGAAGAAGCAAAGACCTTTTCTGGGGAAGCAGAGTTCTTTGCCAGTAATTATGTTTCTGCAAAGATTTTTTATTTGATGCAGTAATATTTGGAAATTAAAGATCTAGTTCAGTGGCATCTGTTGCTTTTTGCTTTTTTGCTGTCAGATAATACCTACTTTTTTTTTTTTTAAGTCCAGAATAATAATTCTCACCTATGTTCTGAAACCAGCTCTGTACTAGTTCTGCAAATGTGAAATATATCTATGAGATTTTGAAAGAGTCAAAATATATTGTTGACATTGATACATAACTGGTGGGAAGTCATGAAGATTGCATGGGAAATGTTGTGATGTGACCTGTCCTGATGCTAACAAGGTTTAGGAAAGGGATTGCACACTTACGAAACTTTAGTCCACTTGAAGGTAATGGATAATTTAACCTGAGGTTTTCTCTGCATCCTTCCCAGGTCTCCTTGGGCATATATTCCTTTTCTTGTTCAGCTGTGCATGAATTCAGGTCTCTACCCAATTAAAAAAAAAAAATCAACTATGTAAATGTGCAAATGTTCAAAACTGTTCAGTCACACTGCTGCTGTGCCATTATGTGGACAAAATAGAGACAATAAAAGGAAGATTAAGCAGTAATCTGATTTCAATATGATTGTGGCAAAAAATAGAGAAGCAACTATGAGACTCAGTACAACTAATATTTACCTACTGTAAGCCATAAACCATCTCTTAACAGCTCTGGGATTCCACTGGCTGCACTCCCAGCACAAGGGAGTTTACAAAACAGCACCGTCTGGTAGGTTAGTTGTCTGAAAAGAGACCTTTGTGGAAGATAAGAGTCCCAGCTGAATGAAACTGCATTTTTACCAAGCATTACAAAAACCAGATACTTAATTCATACAAACAGCTGCAAAAGGGGTGTTGCTGTCTGTGTTGACAGCACTGAGCCATGCTGTTGCTTCCAGTGCGTCCACCAAATATACAGCAGGTGTTGTCATCTTTGTACCTAAAAGTTATGTCGATCATAAGATCAACAAGAGATAAGATATCTCTGTTTATTAAAAAACAGAGCACTTTTTAGGCTGTAAATTCTCTCCATAAGAAATTGATTAAATCAGATCTCACTAAGAAGTTAAATGACTAAGTTTCCAAGAAAGTAGCATGTATTAAACAAACAAAAACAACAAAAAAGCCTTGTAACTGGTTAATAACTTGAAAAGTGAATGATTTTCAAGAGAAGATGAACTGTAGTAATGTATCTGCAGAAATACTTATTTAAATATTTAAGCTTAAACTTTTTTTTTGGTCAGTCAGGATGCCAATATTACCAATACATAACCATAACTTAAAGCTAGTTCTATAAAATTTATGTGTGTGTCTCATTATGTTATGAAGGGTGTAAGGTCAGGTAAAATTAAGTTTTAAGCCAAAGACTATGTTTCTATTTTGGTTGTACTTTAATAGCTTCCTATTAAATTAGTGTTGCATAAACTAAGCCTTAACATAATTCTATTTTTTTTCTTTTTACCATCTGTATAATAAAGGTGCAACACTTAAGGCAGGAAGTAACCCATACAAGCTGTCTGATATGTGGTCAAATCTTCCTTTTCATCTTAGAGTACATTTGAGAGGAATGAAAAACTGTGGGCAACTCTAGAAGATTGATAGAGTTTCTGATGGACTTTAATGGCCCCAGCAAGAGAATGGAATATGAAACCTGGAGAGTGTTCAGATACCACTAGCATAAATGTGATACCAAAACCAGTAATAAAAGCACAGCAGCCAACAAACCCCTCCAAATGGGAAATATTACAATTCCACCAGAATAGCTTGCAAGAGAAAAAAGGGAGAGCCTCACCCCCGGGAGGTGAGGGCAAATGAGGTAAATTGTAGGACATCTCTAAGACAACCTCTTTCCGGTGTTCCTTGCTCCACATCTTCAGCACTTATACAAAAGCCACAGCGGGTCTCACACAGGGCTCTGAGAGCTGCACAGCTGCTGAATGCAGCCCTGAAACACCAGAGGAGCCCACGGGCCTCTGGAGAGAGAGGTCGGGTCTGCAGCTGCCCCTGACCTGGCCAGCTTGAGCCTTGGTCCCCTCTTGTGCCCGTGGAGCCAATGGCTGGAGCTGCTGCCCTGGTTCTCTGCAACCTCTTCCGCTCAGCAGCCTGGCTGGAAGGAGCCTGGCCTTGTAGAGCTGGAGTTTAAGCTTGTGCCTCCTGCTCTGATGGAAGAATCTTACTACTCGTTTATGCTTCAGGTGTAAAATGGGCAGCCACTGCGTCAATGCTCCCGTCAGCTGCTTGCTCATACCTTATCTTCTCCAACAAGTGAGTTAGGATTTGCATTTGCTTTGCATATCAGAAGTCTGCTAACTCTACTTTAATGTCTTTATTATATTTACACTGGTGGTGAATTTTATCCTAAGTGTATTCTGGGCATGTATCTTCCAAAGGGTATGCTAAAACAAGGAAGGAGAGAGAATTTTGAGATGATGGTCATAAATTATAGGAACATGTGAAATAATCATCTAAAACTTATTAATGTAGATTAAGCTCAAGGGAAGAATGACCTAATCACTAAATTTTTAAAAATAAGTTGGGGGCTGCAGAAAGGAAATATTTCTTGCCTCAGGAGCAACAGCTGTGGACCCTATCAAGTAAAATGAAGTTAACGAAAGCATAGAAAATGCTTCTGTTTGTGTGTGTGTTTTTATTTTTAAATGAAAAAAAAGAAGTTCTTAATGACTAGTTAGGAAGCAACCGGGAGAAAAGTTTCTTATTGACAGATACTGCAGTTTCCCAAACATGATTAACAGAGTAAGAATACAGCGTGCTCAGAGAAGAGTAGTGAAGATGCATGATATTCCTGGTGATGCTGCTTGGGTATAGTAAGACTTCAGTCATTTAGAGGACTGCAAAGAAGTAATGATGAATTATCCTTAACTTAAAGGATAAAACACAGTTTCTTTACTTACACTTATATGTTTGGGTTGAATTTTGGAGGAGTGGTTTGGTATCTGCATTTGTAAGCAATGCAGCCAGGAGGAAAGAGTCTATTTAAACTGAAGCATGATGGCAGCGTGTTTGCTGTGGGGTGAGCCTGTAGCCTGGAGATGCTGGCTCCCTTCTCCAGGACCTGCAGATCTTCCTAAGGGCCTTGTCAATCACTGCATAAAATGCACACAAAATAAAATACACTGCATAGCATACAGTAGGTTTTGTAACTGAAATTTAAATTTCTGTTTGTTGCAACAAAATGTGGAAAAAATGCCTCTGTGCTGTCGGTCAGTGGAGCCACAGCAAAAGCTGGTGCGCAAAGCTGCTAATCCTGGTGTAAAGATGTGCCATGTGGGAAAGAAGGGGGCCAGGTTGCAGGTTATTAGAGCTCCCGTGATGACTGTGAGAGAAGACTATGCATAAAGTGAAAATAAAATAGTAAATGAAGTTAAAAGTAGAGTGAGAAGCAAATTAATAAAGCAACGAGTGAGACTACAGCATTGCTGCCTTCTTTGCCTAGTTGTTGTAACCCATATGGTCTTTTGTCAGGAACAAGCAGTGATCGCACATGCCATATGTGCAGCAGTATCACAGCTTAGTGAGCTGGAAGTTTTAACTACAAATTATGTTACAGTGAGTGGTGTTCATTTGAGCCAAAGTGATATTAATTTTAATGAGAACTAAACGTGGACCAAAAAAATGCATTTGTTTCAGTAACCCCTCCGCTCCTCCCCCCAGATTTCCTTCAGCTGCGTATGGAGAGCCTCGCATTCACTTTCCGATGAATTTCTGTTTGCAGAAGGAGAACGCAGCGCAAATGCCCATGTGGATGGCAGGATTGTTCCCACTTGGTGGGCACCGGTGAGTATTCCCAAGGCTGTTTGTGGATATGGTGGGCTGTAAACTGGGAGAGAGAATCAGCAACAAATGTATCCTTAAAGGATGGCCTGTACAATGGAAATTAATGAAGCAAATCTTCAAGGTGCTGGGAACACTTCGTAAGCCATTCATAGTTTGAAATATTTTCATTTAAACCATTTGGTAAGTGATAAGAACACACCACTAAATCCCAGTGTCTTTTCACAGATCATTACAAACAAATAAACAGAATTGCATTTCAGCAGTGTTTCCTAAGTTTCCAACTATCTATAAAGTGAACTGTTCAAAACTAAACCCTTCTGTAAATTAAAATTCAATACAAAATCCTTATCTAAATTAAAACTCGGTTAAAATTCAAAATACACTGCAGTGTGCTCTGCAGTGCTGAGGCCTCTGTGGGACGTGGCAGGAGGGTTTCGGGGCTCTGCTCAGAGCTGCAGGGTACCTGGCGGGAGGGCAGGCCGTGCGGGGGAGCGGGCAGCAGCAGCTGGAGGGACGTGGAGGCCCTTCCTGCGAGCCCCAGCCAGGCCCGGGCTCGGCGCTCACGGACCTTCGAGGCCGGGAGTTGAACTGCAGCAGGGAGCCAGTGAAGCCCTGTTGTGCCACCTCGCTACCTGTGCAGTGAGTCCTGCGGGTTAGGTGATTTCCTTCAAGATTATCTTCCGAAAAGATACCCAGTCTGAACTTGAAGACGAGATGGAAATGTCACTGTTTTCCATTTTTACTTCATATTAGATTTTAAAGTGTTTCTGAATAGAAATTTTCAAAGAGTAAGCTGAAGGGAGGGAGAGGCTGAACCTGAAGTTAAAGCACTTCAGTTAGGCAGTATGAAAATACCAAGAGCCTGTCTGTGTTGGTTTTTTAGAGGAATTTAGGGGCTTCCTTTAAAGGACTGTGAAGACACTTGAAATGAAGGTATTAGGCACATATAGAAAGTAGGTCAGATTTTTCCCTCTCCTGCAAATTAAAGGGGAAAACAAAACAAAACAAAAAAATCCAGCTAGTTATCTTTGCTGCTTTGCCTAGATTTGTTTTATCAGTTTTGACATAACTAGTTGTTTTTTTTTTTTTAAAAAAAAAAAAAAAAAGGTGAGTGTATGTGTATTTTCCTGATATAGCTGCAGGGAATAGATACAGAGGAAAAAATTGTTTTAAGAGCAAATATTATTTGAAGCATATCTGCACCAGAATTCTGTCACTGCTGAGATTATTTACTGACAGGAAAGAGCTTGCTTTTATGACCTGAAAAAGTGAAATAATAATTGGGGAATCTCTATCTATGTAATATATTGAAAACTAAGCTGCAGGTGTAGTTAAAATGTGTGTGGAGAAAACTGAGACTAGCAAGACATGTTTATTATCCTGCTGACTGGTTTGGAAACTGGATCTCTGCCTGTCTGTGTCCTGCCTCTTGAGTTGGAAACTCCCTGTTAAATGTGAGAACAAAATATCTAATATAGGAAGGTCTTGATCCTGCTGGGGCTCATGCGATGCTCACAGGGGTGGACTAAGCGAGCACCTTTGCCATCTCTGTCCATCGCCTGAGTGAGCCGAGTCACAGGAGGACGGACGACCCGGCGGGAAGCGGATGAGCGGCACCTCCGGCCTTGAGCGCTCGCCGCTCGCAAAGGGAACTGGAGCTGCCTTCCTCCCCTTCTCACTAACTTATGTCTCCTGCCAAGGCTTTGGCGGATTCCCTCGTCCTGTTAATTTTCAGCCACTGGTGGTGAAGGTTTGTTGAAAGAAGTGATTCATTTATCCCCGGCTGTTTAAAGATCTGACAAGGCTGCACTTCAAAATCAGGGAAACAGGACAGTGCAGGTGAGTAGGGGAGAAGGCAATGCCATCAGGTCCAGTTCGCAGCTCTTCCATACGGCTCAGCTCGGTCTGCCTTTTCAAATGTTCTGGTATAATAGCAAGGGAGAACACAAAACAGGATGGATCGTACTCAAAACGGAAAGTTCAGAGTTGAGACAGTAGAAAAGCCAGATCTACTAGGGAGGGGAGGAGGTGGAGGGGATTTATGGCTGGAATGTGTAATTCTTCTGTTTGCAGAAACCTGCTTAAAGAGACAGTGGTTTACCAGTGCTGCAACTGTATGTTTATGCAGCAGATATTTAGCCTAACATATGCTTTGAATTTAACAAGAAAAAAAAAGTTTCAATCGCAAATGCAAGCATCGCTGCAAAGAATGTGGAGGTCAGCACAATCACCGTCTGCTCGAAGGACAGCATAAAAGGCAGCATGTTAGAAAGAGGAAACAGTCCTTAGGATCTTCTGTCATTTAGAAAGTAGGTAGAAAGTTTTTTTCAGAACTTGTTTTTTTTAACAGATGTGATTATTATTTGACTTTGACCCTCATTCTAATGAATGGGAAGTTGTCAGGAAGCAGAGATGGTTGGATGCCAAGTGCAGAAGGAAGGGGAAGGGTAGCCCTTTCCTTAGCGTTGCAGGAGAATAAGAGATTGTAATATAAAAGATTATGGTATTATTATGGGGCTTTACATGTCACACAAGAAAAATGATGCTGGAACAGTTTAAAGGTCCGTGTAGTTTTAGTCCGTCTGTGACAATGGTCAAAAGTGAAATTCTAGGAAGAACATAGGTGTGAAGGATGCATGATGGGATGAATCTCCAAAATACTATTACCACCTCTGTGGTTGCTGCTTAGGCACTTCTAGATCCAGCAGAGGTGTAATTTGTAGTTAATAGTCTCTACTGAGGGTTTTTTTTTTTTTTTTTTCCAGGAACTTGTTCAGTTTCAGCCTTCTCAGAATCTGGTGGACGAGTTCCAGGTCATAGCTACTTGTTCATGTGTCTGAGAACAGATCTTTGGTTTGAACCTGCTTCCCACTAGTTCCATCTGAGGCCCCCTAGTTCATATGTTGGAAGAAATGGTGAACATCCATCATGGCATTCATGACTTTACAGGCTGTTTTATCTCCCTTCATTTATCTTTCTTCCAATCCAAGCAGTTCAGTCTATTTAACTGCTCCACATATGGAAAACAGTCCATATCTTTGATCTTCTTTCTCTGAACCTTTTCCAAGTCTGTTGTTGTATCTTAGTGGGGAGGAAGGAGGGAGGACAAAAAGACTGACCAAAACTACAGCATTCAAAATATGGATGCAAGGAATTACAGTAGAGTAATGATGGTTTCTGCTTTGTTCTTTAGTCCTTTTCTGCTAATTTGCATACAGTGTGTATATGCATATATGAACTTGGTATTCTTTTTTTTCCCATGTAAATCAATACTGTGTTTCTCTTCACTGAATTTCACTTGCCATTTTATTGCCTTATCACTCAGCCTTTCAAGGGCTTCTGCTGCTCACACAGCACATAGTCATCTGATTTTATGGTGTGAAGATTAATCCTTTCCACTGGGTCTGTAGCCACTAGAGAAGACATGAGCCACTCTCAGGTGTCTCTGAAAAGGTACTTCAGTTACTAAATTCATAGCCAGGCTTTTTGTTTTTTGTTTTTTCCCAATTAAGTGTTTATTTGTTCTCCTGCACCTGAGACTTCCAGTTCAGGTACTATTATTGACATGCAGAAATATTCAGCTTCCATAGTAAGCTAAAATCCATGGAAGCGATATGGGCAATAGGTTGTGTGCTGAGAGCCCGACAACCATCTCCCCTGCCCCCTCACTCCAACCGCATCTGAGGCGGCCAGATGGGGCACAGCCCCTTTCCTTGGCAGAAAGCTGTGGCCTTGCACTTGCATGCTTTTGGGTCTGCAATTATTTGCTGGGTATTTCCTGATCCTGATGACTTTGATCTTCACCTTCATTAGGCTGGTCTTGTGAATGAGATGAAATAAAAGATTCCAACCCAAACATTCATGGCATAAATAGACAGGAAAAGGTGAGAGGATCTTTGTGGCCTGTTGCTACATGCTGTTGGCACACTCGCAATCACCGACCTCATTGGGAGCTCAATAGTGCAATGTACAGACTGGCAAGACTGTTGTGCTGTGATTTTTACCTAAATTACTGCAGGCCACTTCTCACATATTATGTTTTATTTCTCTTTTGACTGCTATTTCTTCTAGTAACAACAGGTCCCTCCCTTCATCTCCAAAAACTTTTTAAAAGGATTTTAGACAGTTTCTTTTAGGAAACAAACTGCTGTCTACTAGCTACCACCATTGCATCAGAGTCATTGACATTTAGGGGAGAAGGTCTATCTGGAATTACAAAGCATTTCCTATTAAGTCATCTGCACTGAAATGATAAACTTCCTAATTAGGTTATTCCATTGCATCTCTTTTTATGGCTCCCTATTCTCTATTATTTTTATGAATAGTCCATCCTGTGGTGTTCTTATTAATATGCTACCTAAATGGCATAATTAGTTGCATTTTTATCTTCAAGGTTCAATTAAAAAGTAATCAAGTAGGAGATAGCATTCCTAATCACTGAGTGTGGGAAAGAGCTATTCTGTCCTAGCTGTCTTTCATCTCGGATGTAATTCAATCACCTTTCCCCCCCGCCCAAATAAAATGTAGCTTTTCATCCCTGTGGAGGCAGGAGAGGTCATAGACACCTGTGGAGACCGTAGATAATGATGTCTATTTTTATCTCTCTTTCTTTAAAGATGCAGTTAAATTTGTAGTACAATCTACCCTCTGTTGTGAGTAGATGAGACAGAAAAAGAAACTATTTCATTTTCTACTTCAGGTTCATTATTCAATTCATTACAAGCAGAAGATTTTAGAAGTCAAATTGAATTAGTTCACTTTTTGTTTTTTACAAGTGTCTCAC
Source organism: Tinamus guttatus (assembly GCF_059628265.1). Lineage (NCBI taxonomy): Eukaryota > Metazoa > Chordata > Aves > Tinamiformes > Tinamidae > Tinamus > Tinamus guttatus. The sequence continues at coordinate 3,909,262 of NW_028288822.1, read as the reverse complement.
TTAATAAACTTGCAAATAGATACCGCCACTCTTTTCTACTGATGTCAGAACTCTTGATAGAGGTAAAAATATAATTCCTCTTAACTTAAAAGACCAGATATAATTATGAATATGAAGTGGTAGTATATGTTTTTTCTCGCGCACTATTCACAAGAGTTTTTATGAAATCAAGCTTTCCAGGTTGGATTATTTTCAGTGATGCCTATAAATCCATCTTGCTGAAGAAAGAAATGAAAAAGGAGCAATAAAATTCACTGGCTTACTTCTTCAGTGGAGTAAGACACTGAAGCCAATGTCCATGCTGGGGAAGAGCTGGAGGACTCCATCCTGGGAGATGCCCCACGTGAGGTGTTGAAGAACTGCTGAAATAAACTGTTATTTCTTACTCAGGAGGCAGCTTGGAGGCAGCTGTGATGCCACAGAGGAACTAACAGGCAGACCAGCAATTTTGCTGCAACCTTCCCAGCTCCCAGGCTGCCCTGCAAATATCCCAGGGCGGGCCATGGAAAGCAGGGAGTTTCGCACAGAAACGGGTATTGCAGGGCTGTGTCACTGGTCACAGCACGCTGAGGAGGCACACGCTGTGCCTTTGCTGTGGGTGTGTTACTAAGGACTGCTCTGGCCCCACCAAGGGGGAGATATTTGATTTGTGTGCTTATTTAATCTATTTTTAAGATGCATATTGCACAACATTTAGAAAGTAGAGTTTTAAATAATACTCAATTTTGGTCAATCTTGTTTTCTTTGAATTCAGTGACCAGTCATCTGGTCATAGACCGGACATCAGCAGGCAGACCTCCCTATCTGTGAGGAAACAGACTAAATAAGAACAATCTAAATCTAAGAAAAAAACTTAGATCTCTTTTAATTAAAAAAGAAAATAAAGACTTAAGATGTGCCTATTAACATCTTTATTTAAAATACCATCTTTTTACCCATTATGTTACAAAGCCAAAAACTTTTTCAATCTTCTCAATCTGACATGTGAACCAACCACTAGCTGAGAGTACCTGTGTTAGCTGCATCCAGGTCTTTTCATTATAGCCCTGTTGCTCCCTGTAAGGCATGAAATATATTTGCAGGATTTCTGACAAGCAAGCCAGTTGTTAAACAAGCTATGCTTTTTAAAGAATAAAAAATATGCATGCATCCACAACTCTTCACAAAAATATTTTTATTAAATTAGTCCATCTCTAGATGATTTTTATTTTCATGAAATAAAGATCTGGACCACCTAGTTTTGTCTCTGTTAAACACTGATTTGAGCGTGTATATAGAGCCGTTCCCAGGCCTCTTTCCAAATCATATAAACTTTTTCCTTAAAAGATTTGAAAATTTAAGATCACAAGGTATTTTCCCCATTAAAATGTTCCCAAGATTAGATCACAGCTTGGCAAAATAAACAGAATTTAATTCTTTGGCTTTTTTAAGAGGGAACTCATTAGAGAGAGATTTCAATACTGGAGCATGGTTCACGGGCCAGAATGACAGACTTCGAGCTGGTTCTTCTGCTGTTTCACGCCTGTGTAAAATGCCAGTAGGGATTTTGTAGAATACGAAATAACATTCGTGTGTTGCTGTACTATTCTTTTAAAATGGGGCAAGAAGTTTCAGGGGCAAGACACAAAATTTCCCACTTAAGCACATTACTTTGCTGTTAGGATTCTTGTGCCCATATCGTTATCTGCTGGTTGTGTCCTTCACTAACCCCCTTCTCTCAAATTCAGGATTCTGCAGTCACGTCAGCAGCACTGGTCCTGCAGTCTAGCTGTGCAGACTTCATCACAGGAGGCCCAGAAGTTCAAATGTAGAAGCGAGTCAATTCTTTACATACTTCCCCCTAAATATGTCCATATATTTACATATGCTTGTATTTGTTTACATAAATTTACATATACACATTTGACCTTTGTTTTAAATGTATTGTGTGCTTGCTAGTAACATGTTTTTGTTACTTTTTCAAGCATTATCTGTTGCACTTTCAAACTGCAGATCAAATACCAACCTGAATACTTGCTGCTCAGACATGCTGTCATGCTTGTTATTTATAGAGTAATATGGCTTAACATTTTCAATCCAGTTAGGGAACCATGGCATATCATATTACTATTAACTATCCAGTCATTACACAAACATTAAGAAAAACTAACAGAAATACCGTAACTGTGGTGATAGCTAAATAGAAGCATAGTCAGTGTAAAGAAAGGGACTGGATTTTTAATCATCATAGGCATGTCATAACAAATTATCATTGGGACGTAAGCTGTAGTCTAGGATTACAAATTTAGATATGGAGTTCACGGCTGCCGTCACTGCATGTTTGTAGAAACAAGCCTGGTAATGTGGATGACTAGACCTTTTTATGCAACTTTTTCCTCCCACAGCTATGTATAGTTCAGCCTCAGTGCAAAAGCACTTGTCTGTGCACCAAAGAGCAAAGATCTCAGTTAAAGGAAAGAGAGAGAGAGGCCGTCAGACCCGCTCAGAAAGCCAGGCCTTTGTGTGGCAGAAGGACAATGAAGGCTGAAGCTGTGGCTGAAGCCGCACCACTTTTATGACAGTGAAGAAATACCCTGAAATATGTAATCCAAGCAGAGGTTGTGGTCACGTGGTAGAAAAGGGTTGATGCAAAAAGGATGCAAAACAACAGCATTTCCTTCTCAGAGAGTCACACCTTCCAGTTGGAGTTTGATGTTTTATATCTTAAATTCTTTGTATTTGCATCTGTGAATAAGGTAATAAAAGAAACCATAATGCATGAGACAAAATATCAGACTAACATGTTGCAATAAAATGAAAGCCAGGAAGCCCCTCTGAGGAAGAGGAGGAGGGTGGTGGGTGAACCTGAGCGCGGCAGGTGCGGAGGGGCCCTGCCTCCCCTTGCTCTCATTGACTGGCGTCTTCGAACGAAGGCCCTGCTGTAAGGAGGGGTCTGCGGCGTGGTGGTTAGTGTGTCAGGCCAGGACAGGTGGACACTGCGGACGTGGTTTGTGAGCCACGCTGTGACCAGTGCGATTACAGTGGGCTCACTTTGTCATCTGGAAAAATATGTATATATATTTATAAAGGCAAGCACATCAGGCAAAGTAAGACATAGCTTTTCTGAGAGTTTCTCTTTTGTAAATCCCTTCCACAAGGGAGAAAAAAGTGAAAAAAGTGCTCATTCTGTAAAGTTATCAGCAGCCTTTTGATTTTGGTCTCTCCATTCAACTTTCTAACACCATCTCTTCAAAATAGCATACAAGACTTGCCGCAGACATGATCAAAAGCTTATCAAAAGTAACAGGCTTTGCTAAAATATCTATTTTGAGTTTTTACATTTTGAAATAAAAGTGCAAAAAAACACCTCCTTCCGTGTAGTATAAGGGAAAAAAAAGCCTCTGTTCTATTCTGTTGATGAAAAGACAACACAGGTGTTTCTGGCTTGCTTTATGGATGATTTATCTCTGATATAGCTCATTTGATTTTGGTAGCCCTTATCTCTTCCTTCCCCTCCTCCCTGCCCCAGCATAGTAGGCCTTTTTGAATTATGTGAAACCTTAGTTTCAAAAGTAATTTCCTTGGGTGGGTTTTGAGCCTCACTTTTTTTTATTCCAGCCTTTCTAGCTTTTTTTTTTTTTTTTTTTTTTTTTTTTGCCTGTCATTCTGAATGTCCTCTGAACAGGGAAGAATCATTTTATCCTTCACTGGCTGATGGTGACAATCACAAACATGCACTTTCTGTAACATTTACTGGAAGTCTGAGAAAATGTAAGGCCTTGTCAAGGAAAAAAGGATGAGTTCAGAGTCCTGAAGGTCAGTTGACAAACACTCTATAGGAAAGTGAAAATATTTTTATTTCATTATCCTGCAAACAAGGGCATTTGAATCATTATTCATTAATATGCTATAAATATTAGTTAATTTTTAGCAAGTCATCCAGGTATACTGCTGTGCTGTGTGACATTTCATAGCAACAGCGCTTGAAATATTTACTGACTTATCATTTCCTTACCATAAATAATGAAATACCCTAGGTCCCTCTTCCATTTCCCTTCTGTTAAACAAAACACAGTCATTTGTAAATTTAAATGGACTGTATTGTCCTTGGGGAGCTACCAGAGCTTTCAGCTATTTTTATATATAGCAGCTTACCCTAATATAGCTATGGCTTTGCTTCTGGTCTCTTTGGTTTAGGAAAGGCTTCATATGGACTCTTTCATAAGCTTATTGTTTTCAGTTTTGTAATCCAAAAGGCAGCATCGGAGAGTAGTTGATAGGGGTTGGTTTTACTCATCAAATGATCTCTTCTTTGCATTGTGCCTTTCTTAGCAGATACTGGCATGTGGGACACATTTCTAAATTTGAATATTCAAGTATGAGGTGTCAAAACAGAAGTGGCCTAATTTACAGAGTTGGAAGGATTTGCAACCTAATTTAGCTTCAGTGAGTTTGAGCAGTGAGCTTTGGCACCACTAATATTTTTAGTGAGAGTCTCAAGTTCTCAACTATTTAGTTAAAGCAGAGACCATAGTTTGAATCAAAGTGATTATAGATGCCCTGAAAGCAGCAAGTCCAGTGTACATGCACACACACACGCATCACCCTGAGAGGGCAACAGGACAGGCCTAACACCAGCAAATGTGACAACATAGCCCTAATGTAAAGTTATGGCACCATCTGTTGGCGAGATTGCTGTCCGAACCGTTTCTCACAATTGTTTCTCTCTGGTAAGAGTTTGAAAATTAAAATATATATATATATATATATATATAATAATATTGTGCTCCTGCTTTATGCAGGGCTGCTCGCTATGCAGCCTCTCTCTATGCCGGGGGGGTTATGCCGACCCTCTCTGTGCTGTCCCCATGGCTGACTGTCCCCTGGTCTCAGCCCTGTGCTCTGCTTAGTCGCATTAGCTGCTCCTGCCAGCACTCAGCCTTGGGTCAAGCCCAAAATTCAGCTCTGCTCTACATAAATCCTGCCCGAGTTTCCATAAATTCAAAACCTCCTGCAGGCTCAGTGCAATGGTCCTTTCTTGTGTTCTAAGAAGATGCGTTTTCCCCAAGGCTATCCACAAGCCACCCCCACCATGAGAACAGTGATGACCTTTCTGAGGCCTCAGATAAGGCCTCTGCTTCCTCCCTCCTTCACCTCGTTTTAAGGTATGTGTTGGGATGAATGCTGGGAATACTGTCCACACATAAGCGTGTGATATAAACACCTGATGGGTTCCTGCCTGTGGATATTTTTCACTGGCAACCTCTTTTCTCCCTGAATGGGTCTCTGCTATGTTTGTACATTTTCCTCTTCAAAGCTACACCTCCATCTTTCATATAAAAGTCACCTTAACTGATCAAAAAGTCAGCCCAGCAGGACATGATGGCTCTTGTCTGATGTGTGGAGAGCACAAGGGGTAGATTTGGTGTGGTGGTACCAGGAGCTCTGGTGAGAGGTGGACTTAAAGCTGTTTATCAACGAGGAACAGTTGGACTAAACTTATTATTTTTCTGTCTTGCGGAAGAGCCATGGAAAAATGGCAGGCTGGCTTCTGTCACACAGAAGTGTCCTGTTGCATCTGAGACAGTTTGTTCCTGGCACGTCCTGGGAGCTGCTCTGCTCCCACTCACTGCTCCCTCCACAGGGCTCTGTGCGGCTCTGCCGGGGAAAAGCCTCCCACGGCTCACAAGGAGCGAGTGATCCCCGAGCTGCCCTGCCCAGGGCAGGTTCCGCTGCCCCCCTTGCCTGAACTCAGTGCTGCAGCACCGCACACCCCGTGGGGCTTAGCCCCACACTGCCTCCCCAAGGGCTGCCTGCTGCCCGCTTCAGGGAAGGTGCCAGCACATGGGTACCCAGGGGGGACCGGAGAGGCTTCCCAGGCACCACTGGCCACTCACACTGGGGCTTTTCTGAGGCTCCTTTAAACCCCCAGTCTCAGTACTCCAGGCAGCTCCAAGTGCCCATGTGGAGGATATGGCACCTCTGGATCACTGCTGCTGCCCTGCAGCCTCCAGGTTACTTGGGAGCACTGTGGCATGGCCTGGGGCAGCACTGGGCAGTTTGTTGCTCCTTGCTGCTTCCCTTGCTGCTAGCAGTGGGACTGGGCTTCCCTGCACTCCGCACGTTAAGCCCCACGGCCTGGACCTCCCTCCCGGTGCTCCCCGCCGGGAAGGCCACTTCCTCCCACGGAGGAGGACCGCCTCGGTGTCCCGGGGCTTCTCCGTGCCGGCGGGCTGGGGACGGAGCGTCCCCCCGCAGAGCCGCTGGGCGGGCCGGGCAGCCGGGTGCTGCCGTGCCGGGCGCCGGGAGGAGGCGCGGGAGTGGGGCCGTGGGCGGCCCTTAGCGGGGCGGGGCGGGAGAGGGGCAGCGGCAAGATGGCGGAGCCCGAGTGAGTCGTGGTCCGGGGAGGGAGCCCATCTGCCGCCATCCGCGGAGGCGGCGGCGGGACCGGGAGCGGGAGCGGGGAGGGAGATGGCGGCGCTCCCGGGGCTGGCGGCGCTAACGGCTCTCGTTCGGTCAGGCCGAGGCGGAAGATCCCGCTGGTGCCCGAGAACCTGCTGAAGAAGCGGAAGGCCTACCAGGCCCTGAAGGCTACGCAGGCCAAGCAGGCGCTGCTCAACAAGCGCAAGGTGCTGCGGGGCGCCGGGGGCCGAGGGAGGCTGCGGGCGCTTGCGAGGCGGGCTGTGGTGTCGGGAGCAAAAAGCGTGCGGCATTGGGCCCCTTCACTTAAAAACGCCCTGGTAGTTCAGCTCGGGTGCTGCAGCCAGCGTGCTGCTGTGAACGGCTGGGCCTGTTCTGCTCTTGCTCGTGTGGAAAGCAGTGGGTTGGGGCTGACAGAAACGCAGTGGTCCTCAAACCTGTTTCTGCTGTCTCTAGAAGTATCCGGAGTCTTGCTCCACGTATATATATATATATATTTTTCCTGGGGAAAACCTCTGTTGGCTCGTGGGTTTTATGTTACTGCCCACCACTTAAGCCTTGCAGTTTAATTCAGTTTTATGTCTCTTCTTCAGTTCTCAGTCTGAGCTTTAGTTTTGTCTCTCTTGGCCTTGTACATTAAAAACTGCTTTCTTCTTATTGTCCCCTCCCCCTCCCCCCCCGCCCTCCCCAAATTAAAAGAGTATGGCACAAACTGTGAATTCAGTTTGACCATTTAATTTACTTTCATTATAATTTGATGTAAACCTGTAAGATGCAGAGGTGCTCGTGTTGGGGAGGGTGATCATTCTTTTACCACTTTGTCTTTAGCACCAAAAAGGGAAACAGATCCAGTTTAAACGCCTGGAGACTTTCGTTCGAGATTCATGGCGCAAACACCGAGACGAGGTCCGGCTGCGGCGCATGAAGCAGAGGCCTGGAGGGGTGGCTGTACCTCAGGACCACAATCTGGCCTTTGTTGTACGGATTGTAGAGTAAGAAGCTTTTGCTACTCCTTGCCTTTTGTTATTGCTGCTGTTTGTAATGTTACATTATTTCTAAATAAAGATGTATGGTCAGTGTGGACATGCTTTTTTGTAGGTAGTTTGAGGCTGTTTTGTTGTTGTACTAGAGAAAGAGGATTGCTGACAACTTTTTTTTTTCATGATTCAGGATTAAGGGAGTGAGTCTGAAAGTACGAAGAGTGATTGAGTTGCTTCGATTGAGAAAAATTTTCAGTGGAACATTTGTCAAACTGACTCCACAGTCTCTGAAGATGCTACGGATTGTGGAGCCTTATGTAGCATGGGGGTAAGTTCTGTTTTGATGCTTTAGTAGGAGATAGCGTGTAAATATCACAGCTTTACTTTTTTTCTTTCTTTTTTTCCTTTTAGTATCACAGCATGGTCAAATCCATACATGGATTTTTCAGTGAAAGCCTTAGCATTAGCAACTTCAGAATTAAAATTTGTCCCTGTTTATCTAAAACATATCTATGTTCTCAAAACATACCTTGGTCACTTTCACACTCATCAGAAGCAGAACAGTTGTCTTCTCTGTCAGTTACATATATATATTTTTTTGTTACAGATACCCTAATCTCAAGTCTGTACGAGAGCTCATTCTGAAACGGGGTCAGGCCAAGATTAACAAAAAGAGGGTCCCTCTGACAGACAACGTGTTGATAGAGGAACATTTAGGTAAGGAGAGAGATAAGAAAATAAAATGAATCAAAGCACGTAAGAGGGAAGGGAGGAAGAAAGATGTTATGGGGTGTGTATGTGGAGGATTGGTGATTCTGGGGTGACTTGCTGAAAGATGCTACAGTTAAGGTAAAAATACCACAGACACACAAATTTTTTTTTTTTTCTTTTTTTTTTTTTTTTAACCTTCAGGAGACTGTGGTATTATTTGCCTGGAAGATCTCATTCATGAAATCTACTCAGCTGGGAAATACTTCCAAAAAGTCACAGACTTCCTGTGGCCATTCCATCTGTCAGTGGCTCGCCACGCTGCACGTAATCAAGTGGGTTTCCTCAAGGAAATGGGCAAGCCTGGATGCAGAGGTGAAGAAATCAACCGGCTTATCCGTCAGCTGAACTGATGAGGTGAGGCACACATGTGGGGCGACCCCTAAATACTGACATTTATCTGGTTTCCAAACACTGGCTCTACTGGCATCAGAGATGAGAAGGACTTCCCTGTTTTGATTTTTCATTGTACAAAATTGGCCCCAAAGCAGAGGAAACTTAAGTGCTTGTAGGATCATGAGGATGACTGCCAAGGGGAAGACTGTGGGTCCTGATGGGCACTGGCAAATGCTATTGGACTTTGACGTGACTTATGTTAGGTTGCATTAAGCTGACTGTTGAACTTTATTTATTTATTTCATCTCCTGTTCTGCAGGGTCTTTGAAAATGTTTAAGAGCTGTACCTTGTATTTTTCATGGTATTTTCATGGTACCAGGTATTTTTCATGGACATCTGATTCTGCTATGAAGTACTGCAACCATCTCCTGATTGCTGCTGGCTTTATTTTTAAAATAAAATTAATGATGCAATTTGAGGAAGAAGATGCCTTTGGTGTAAGCACAAGATGACTTGAACTTCCCGGAGCAAGTTGACTTCTGCACTTCAGCAAAACAAACTTTTTGGATGCCTTACCACAATTCCGTGTTAGCCATTTCCTGCCTCTAACTCTGACAAAAATACCTGGCTGTTGTTCCATTTAACCTTATTTTTTACAACTGATATGTGGTGTTAATACATTGATCCATTTCTCACTGAGGGAAGTGCTTGAAGCTGCATTTGCTTGTGCAGTGCTCTTCTCAGGTAGACATAGGCTTTGCAGCCACCGGTTTAAAACAGTGTTCTGCTGACAGGCTGAGGAGGAAGGTAGATATGGTGCCAGTCCTAGCCAGGAATACCAGGATATTTCTGGAAGTACCTGAATCATACTTTATTTTACAACCTGTGTGTTTGTGCTGGTGACATAAGATAGCACAACCTGACTTTCTAAGTTCAACTATTCCATGGTAGGAAAGTCCATTAAATCTATAAATATGTCTGTAGATTTTATATGAGTAAGGATTTTTCTAATAAACTTTATAAAAAGTTACCATACTTTTGTATGATTTTAAGGCTGCTGAAACTAGGCTCTGTGCTGTTGTAAAAGAATTAGTTATTGAGCTCTCTGCTGGTATGAAAGCAAATAGCAGGAATTACCTCTCTATCGCTGTTTGCTATTTCTGTGGTAGGTGAATGGGTTCTTTACATCTCTTCCAAAAGGATTCTCCTTTCATAACTCATCATACAAGCGCTGCAAACCTTAGTACAACCAGTATTTTAGTTAATATTGCTGCAGTTTAGTTAAAAATAATCAGAATATTGATGTAGCGGAAGAAATACATGAATGTTGTAGATAGGAACAAAAGCTGGAATAAGAATTCAAAAGCTCTTAAGACATTTAAGTTCCCATTTCTAGCAGTGGCTTGGTGTAGAGTGTTCTCTTGTGATACCTTTGTATTAAAGGTGGAAGGCAACATTTGATTCCAAGTTCACTAGACTTGTCACTGAATGACAATTCACAGCGTAAGTCAAAGAATGAAGAAGGGAGAGTTGTGGTCGCTATGAAACATTTTGAATCTTATAGAGAAATCCAGGAGTGCAGTTTAGAGAAAGAAATCTAGAGTACATGTTTCACCTAAACAATGGAGCAACAAACTAAGGAGTATGGTAAGTTTTCAAGCTTTATTTATAAAAACACAAATACAAACATAGATATAGGACAGACACTGAAGAAATATACACCAACCTTGAGGAACATCCCCAAAACTACCTAGTCCAGAAAAGTCATTAATATACAAGGCATTGTGCATTTGACTTTTCTGAAGAACAGCTGCTTTCAAGGGCTAGGAACGACAAGTAACTAAGCATTCAACTGTTCTGCTGATTAGCTTCATGATTGTTTATGGCATACAGAACTGATTCTTTTACCATGAGAATCTGGTGTGTTGGAGCAAGATTTTTAAATGTTAATAGACCTCGAGTGCCATTAGAGCATAATATATATAAAGCTTTTAAGCTATAGACACTTAAGATGGTTCCAGCAACTGCTCCTAAGGTAGTGTCTATAACACACTATTGACTTGGTGCATCCTGTTCAGTATAATAATCAGTTTCTAGTAGTGGGTAAGTTCTTCATATCCTTCTTGGAAAGGATGGCAGCTTAGACTAGTGTGACCTCACCGTATCTGTAATCATAGACAAGTGCTTTGTCCTCTTTCTGTATCGTGCTCCTGGCCAAACCACAGTAACAGAAGGCTGCTATTCATTGCTTAGTTTGTTCACAGTGCAGCTACACAGGACAGGGTAGAGATGACAAAAGGCACATCTTAAGGAAATGAGTCCTTCTTGTAAGCTACCATACTATTCACTTTGTGGATTGTGGTAGTGAAGGAGCGAAGACGAACCTCTTCTGAATTGGCTATGAACTGCGGTCCGGACTCTTCCCACTTCTCTGGCACAGCCAAGTCTTTATCTGTGTAAATCAGCAAGTCAAAGGCACCTATAAGCAGAGGGGGACAAGTAAACAGTAAAGTGGGCATAAGAATCAGCTTGTTGGAAGAAGGTTAAACATCTGAAGTTTAAGGAAATTGAAGTGGTACTAGTTATGCGAAGAGAAGTACATTCACAAGGGAAGGTTCTCACTATGTATCAGTAGAGTTTTCTATTTAAAGATTTGATGAGATTAACTTCTCTCCCCTTTTTAAACATATGCATTAAAGCAGCTGAGTTATATATAGTATTTGCTTCAGATAGATGCTGTGAGCACAGCACAGAGTGATACAAATATGAATGCTCGTAGTTATATAAAATAATTATGCAAAGTACCAAGTACACTTGCTAGTTTTATTAAGTTAATGAGCTCTGTCATTTTGACAAAAGTTTAAATTATTTCAGGGTAGAAAGTACCAGTAATCCCCAAAATGAAGTTTCAAAGTTCTTCAATGAGATCATATATTTTCCTTAATGATTTTTAGTGTTTATTGTAGAAAAAGCAGTATGGGATAATCCTTCAAGATGATCTGACATATCTTTCCAATATTGTGCAGTGGCAACAGATGTGGTCTCCACTTAACAACAATCTCATGTCAGAAATGCTACAGTAAGTGACACTGTATGTTGTAATAAGAAAACTAAGCATACAAGGCGAACCAGAAGTGTTTTCTAAATTCTCTCCCCTCCCTCTTTTACAAATGGGACTTGATTTCTTTAGGGAGGTTAGGAATACTCACAGGCAGTTTCCAACAAAGGCAGAAAAGTTACTGTGGCAGTTATTTGTCTGATAACAGATCGGATTTCATCCTGAATAGCCTTCTGAGATTTTTCACGGGGTGCACTGGAAGAGAAAGAAAGCTTTGTTAGGAAAGGAATTTTCTACTACGCTAGCAGATTTCATTAATAATTTTCTCTCTATTAAGCTGCCACTGTTCTGCTTGCTGTATAATTTTGTGTAACTGGGACATAAAGTCTTAGGTAAACAGGCTTAGAACAATTGATTTTCAATTTCAAGTTGTTTTTCTGTGAAGCTTCACAGTACTTGTAAGGCGTCAGTTACCTCTTCACTGTGAAGCGAATGACAGTGTTTTGGCAAAACGATAGGAAAGCAGAACTAATTCTTTAGGGCACCTACCTGATACTGTTTTTTATGTTTTGCTGAAGATGAAAAGTCAGGTTTCTATTTGATACTGTTCTTACAGCATACAAGGATTACATGTGCTTCAGTACTACAACTGGTTTACACAAGGAATAGCAGTAGGCTAGGTAACAAGTTTGAAGAGACATCTTCTCTGTTCATATGGGGAGAAGAGGTACAGAACGGCACAGAGGCTCCTAACAGCTGCCAGGAGTATCAGAGCAGGTTGTTTCCAGATCAGGCGCAGGGGAACACTGGTGCTCACCTCTCATCCTTTGCAGTTTTGTCACACTCTATGTCAAACTGCCACCTCTCGAGGACCTCATTGTTTTCGATACTGGAGATCACCACCACCAGGCGCTGCACGATGCACTTGTACAACCACTCTGCAAGGAGCCACAGCAGTTATTGGCAGCACAAGAGAGACAACAGGCAGAAATACAGCAAGGAGAGGGCAGAGTCCTGTCCCAGCACCAGCACCCCTGCCCTCCCCTGCACCTTTCATCTGCTCCACCACGTTGTTGAGGTAGTTCTGGAGATCGGGGTCGGTGGTGACGAGGAGGGTGAGCCCATACTTCTGCACGCGGGTGAAGGTCTCCGGCGGATAGATGCCCCGCTGGTAGAGGATGCTGTTGATCCCATAGGCTGCAAGACACCGCGAGGAGAGAGGGTGAGACGGGAGGAGGGGGCAGGAGCACGGGCCAGCCCAGCCCCGCCTCTCCTCGGCCGTCATGGCGGCCAAACGGCCGGCGGAGAACACCCCCTGTCTCCCGCCCCCCAGCGCGAGGCCTCCCGCCGCCCCTTACAGAAGAACTCGGCGACGATCTCGGCGCTACCGCGCAGAGTGATGCCCTGCTGCTCCCGGCCGAGCTGTTTGGCCATGGCGGCAAGGGGCGCAACGGCCGCCGACCTCCGCGCCGCCCGGTTTGAAATGGAGCCCCGCCCCTTCCCCTGTCGTCGGCGCGCGCACGCGCGTTCTCCCTCCCGCCGGCCCCGCCCCGGCGCCCGCCGCGCACGTGCGCCGACCATTGGGCGGCCGTTGGCTTTAAAGTGCGCGTGCGCGCTGCGGGTGGCCGTTAGTGGCAGTTAGCGCGTCGCAAGAGTTGGGGGTAGGTGCAGCAGGGAGTGGGGGTTCTGCTGCGTTCTCGGGCGAACAAACGCAGCTTCGGCAGCTACCTGGGTTTAAAAAAAAAAAAAAGTATTGAAATGCATTAAATGTGTCACTGGCTTTGGTTGCCTGTGAGCAGCGTCACCTGTGTGAGAGCTGAGGGAGAGCAGGCTGGATTCAGGGAGCATGTCATTTTTTGGGAATATTCTTGGAAGCTTAGCTGCAGAGGCTAGGTGCGTTTGTCTGTAGGAAGGTACTTTTCAAGACAGGAATATAATTCTTTGTTCTGCTATTTTATCTAGTAAGCTAAGTTGTAGTGCAAGCCAAATGAAGCAGCTGTAAAAAAATCTGTTTGCTTCTGCATGGCTTTTTAGTAGTAATATGTAAGTCATGTAGTAACTATCTCAAATAGAGTATATTCTGTGAGCATTGTCAGAAAGCAAGCAGGAGGAACTTAAGTAAATAGAACAACAAAAAAAGTTTTCTGTAAGTCCATTGGATAATGGATATCACTCAAAAGCAAGAATTAAGCACTCAAAAAGGTGGGGGACCCATAAGTTCTCCCTGGGCATGCACCACACTTAGCCTCCACACCCGTCAGGCCGTTATAGTGTAAGGAAATGGCTGGTTTGCCACAGCGTTTAAATCCTGTTTTTACAGATGCACCAAGGAAGAAGATACTGCAGCTAGTGGTGGCTGTCACAGGGAGGAAACACTGGCATAGGTTAACAGGTAAGAGAGGCCTATGTGAAACTGCAAGTAAATCTTAAAGTTTGGGATATTTAAACAGCCTCATAAAAAGGGTATGCTGTATTTTACTGGGATAGCAGCTAAGTGCTCAGTAATGGGTCAGCTGATATATTAACAACTAGGGAAGACCAAGTGAAAAATGAGTGTGTGATGGGCACAGAAGAGCTGCAAATAAAATCCATCTCTGAATTTTATATTATTTTCTGAAACATCTGGAAAGAATAGATACTGTTATCTAGAACATACCTGTCTTAAATGCCCTTATTAACCTTGAAAGGAACCAATCAGAGCAGTCTTAAAATGATGAAAAGTTGAAGTATTTTAAGCATAGGATAAAAGCTCTATGATCACTGCACAATGCAGTAGGCCAACTGCTGAAAGAGTGAATTCGTCTTGATATTGCTTATTTTGTCATAATAAAATGCCTCTTGGAAAAACTAAGCAAAAAAAGACTTTTTGTTGGTACATAACTTTTTCACTGGGAAGTGCCATTTGTTTCATGCCATTGCTGCTGTGATTGAAGTAAGTAGTATGGTCCTGAAACCATGTGCTGACATTGTCCCAAGTTCTGACAGGGCTGAGTAATTTCTTGTTATCCCAGAGAACTGCTGATTGTGTTGTGTTATGCATTAGTTTCTAATAAAATGTTGCGAATAAAATCTATCTGAATGGTTTCTGAACAATGTTTTCTGATTGAGCGTGGTGTTCTTAAGATCCTATGTTATGAAAACTAGATTGCTTTGAATATCAGCTGGTTTGTCTTAAATTGTGAATGTTATCATGTTTTTTTTTCCGCTATCCCAAAATAGTCTCAGAACCTTTCTTTTCCCACCTGACTTTTCTTTTTTTTTGTTTTCTCTGAGGATTTTAGAGGGCTGTTCTTTTTTGTGATTAAAAAGAGCTTTAAAGTGCTGTTGCATGAGGCCAGGCAAGAATAGTAAAGCTTGTGATCAAGACTTACACAATTCTCCTTCAGCTGGTTCAAAAGTGGAAGGGGGGGGGGAAAAAAAAAAAAAAGGCATGTCCCTAGAAGCAGAATTCATCTAAGTATAGCTGTGGTAGGTTCCTAAGAGTCTTCCAGAGCAATTAAATGAATTGGTATACCACAGATCTGTTTCACCATGTTTCAATTTGGTGGCTTGAAGCTCTGTTGTTGATATGACCATCCCCATGTGTTTATCAACAGCAGACTTAAATTGCATCCTACATATTTCCCTCAAGATACATTTGGGAGCTAAGGAAAGGCTCAGTATCTATATAAAAGCTCTAAGCTGTTCAGGGAACCTGACCCATGGTCTTTCATAGTGTCTTGCATCACTTTGTTATCATGATTCTGTACTGCAGTTAATAGTGACCTCTTTCCCCTGATGTGCTCCGCTTTGTGCAAAGCCCCTTTGGATTGTGCAGTTTACATTTTTCTGGCTCTGTGGTACGTTCCTCTTTTACAGTATGTCTCAGTGTTTTTTCTTTAAATTTCTTATCTGTACTGAAATGTAATCTAATGATAAAAACTGAATATTTTTAATACTTCTGAATTACTTTTTGCAGTGCTCATGTCCTAACATTCTCCCTTTTTTTTTTTCTTTTTTTGTACATGTTATTTTTCAGTGGTCATTTCATCAATTCATTAGTTCTGAAAAGTTCAATCTTTTTAGTCCGTGAAGTTACATCTTTCTTTTTCTTAAGCCTTTATTTTTTTTGTTAGAATGTTCTTAGTCTTTACATCTTTTTGTATTTCATGTCATCCAGATGTTCCTGTCCTTTTTCTTCCCTCCCAGTAATTCACTTGCATGAAGGTTTAGTTATTTTACAGTGTGTGTTTGTTGTCTTTCCTTCACATTCTCCCATTATCTCATCCTTGTTTCCCCGTTGCAAGTCCCAAGCTTCACAACAGTTGACTGCA
The DNA here is from genome assembly GCF_059628265.1 of Tinamus guttatus. NCBI lineage: Eukaryota > Metazoa > Chordata > Aves > Tinamiformes > Tinamidae > Tinamus > Tinamus guttatus. The sequence goes on along the minus strand of NW_028288822.1, from coordinate 3,893,407 downwards.
TTTTCTTCACTTTGTTTAGGTCAGTGTCACTCAGCTTTTCTGCCAGGTCAATCCAATATCCCCTAGCAGAGGCACTTGGGGAACATGTGCTCATCTGCCATGTAATTAGATTTGCAGTCATCACTTGAGCACACCCCATGGCCCCATCAGAGCACACTGTTGCCTGTTGGGGACATGTGTACATAAGGCCTTTGGTCATGTTACTGAATGGGCATACTCCCATACTACATGATGCCCGTAGGTTGGGTTTAGGGCATGTCCGGCTACATGACAAATGGGAGCTGTGGGACTCTAAAGGAGAACAGCGAGGACACTGCTGTGGGTAGTGAGTGATTTGTGTGGCTGACAGCTTGCTTCCTGACCAACTCCGAGGGGCTCTCAGGAATGAAGATGACAGGCTGAATTATACGTTCTGGCACACCATGCGTTGGCTATCCTTGCTTTAATTATCTCACACTGAAACCTTAATTTTCATAAAGAATGTGGAGTCCCAGTTGCATTTAATTTAGTTCTCATATGATTCTTTAGTCAATGTTCTATTTCTCAATTACAGCTTCATGTTACGATAGATATTTTAATGATACTTATTGTGTGGAAGGAAATGTTCCCTTTTTTGTTTTTTCTTTTTTATTTGTTTGTTTTTGTTTTTTTTGTAACACGTAAAAATTGCTTTTCCGTGGCAATCATCAATGAGACTGTGACCATCCAAATCACTCATACTACTTCACCTTTTTTAAGGCAGCTGAGCTCATTCAATAATAAAGATACAAGTTGTTGAGATGTGTTTGTTTTTTGTTTGTTTGGCTGCTTGTTGATTTTCTTTTTTTTTGTATTTTTTTTGTTTGCTTTTGTTTTTTAGCCTCAGGATAATATGGACAGGCCTCTCAAAGTGTTTTTTTTTTTTTTCTTTTTGCTACAAAGTCTTCTTATCCCATTAACAATTATCATATTAAGCTGCGATAAAGCTCAGTTTTTAGTGAGCAGACAAAGCCGGTTTGCCATGGCTAAAAGAGCCCTAGTGCTTCATCTTTTCTACTAGATCTCAATTGCTTTTGAGGAATTTCTTCCTGCATTTGAAGGAGATGCTCTACTTGCGAGTCTGTGGAAATAGCTTGTCTCCCTTTCTTCGTATTTGTAATGTGTCTCTAATTCTCCCTAGGGTTTTATATTGCTGTCCACTGCTGTAGTTGCCATTCGTTGCAGGTGTTGCGTTCATTCTTGTTCTATAGATTAGATTTTTTGCTCCTATCCTTTCTCAGCCCAGTTTGTGGTATTTGTTGGTCCCATGTCAAATGCTGCTTCTTCCCCTCAGTGAGCTGAGACAGTTCTCAGCTGACTGAGCTTCCATGTTCAGTTGCTGTCAGTTCCCTGTGCTATAGGAGGGAGTGCTCATTTGGATGTTTCCCAGGAGAAGCTTTTCTTGGACACAGGGTAGGGCACCAGCACAGCCAAGTAGCGCTACTGTTCCCTTATGTAAGAGATATTTCTAAATCTTCTAAATCTTTAAATTGCTTTTACCATGTGTAAAAGTTTTTACTGCCTTCCATTGTGTCTTCACAGTTTTCAACCAGGATTTCTTTGGTGATTTATTATTATCTGCAACTAACTGTAAAAATTAATGTAAAACACTGTGCTTCTTGACACATTTTATTACCAAGTGCATTTTGTTTCAATTTTTTTTGTTGTTGTTGATGTTGATCATGCTTGTTTTCAACATCTGTCTTTGTAGCGTTAAACTTTACAGGATAAGTATAGGAGCTTTCTATAAACTCACAATAATGTTTTTTCTTCTCAAGTTGGCTAATGCTATTTTTTCAAGCATAAACCATGAGATATTATTATAAGTAACAATACTGTATTCCTTCAACAATTTCACATCTGTGTAACTAAGCTGTATCTTTAAAAGTAATGGCAATAATGAAGGAGTAAGAAGGAGCTTTAATTAAATTAAGAGATTTGTTTCTGTCAAACAGATTCTATTATCTTTCTTCTCTGATGTTTTTTAAACACTGAAGGAGTGGCACAAATGAGAGATTGTATTGAATGTTAAATATTCATTAAAAAGAAAGTGACTTTAAAAGGAGTCAATATGTGCTAATATGCTGCATCAGAACCTCTAAAAGGGTGAATAGAGTTCTCAAAGGTTCCTCATTTTGGTTTTGAATGCTGTATAACACATTTTAAAATTAATTTTCATTTTAAATTTTATCTACAATGCTGAGTGTTTTGAAATAAGACTAATTAAACTGACAACTTCTTTCTCTGTTTCAGGAGAAATTTTTTGAATTTCTTTGTTCAAGGCAATGTAATAACACCACTTAGCTTGAAAGGAGCTATAAATAGGTCCTGGCCTTTCTATAGAGTGGAAAAAAGTGTACATTTTGAGTATTTTAAGAGATATTCCTATGTAATGAAATTCAGCTCTCTGTTCTTTTCTTTTTTTTCCTTAACGAGGACCTGACATTTTTCTGCAGTATACTTAGAATATAAATTCAAGATTTTTGTGCTGGCTTTACCTGTGAACTACCAGGAGATGGCACCATGTACTTATATTATCTGTATTCATTTGCTTTTGATTTTTAACTACAGCAAGCTCACTTTATTCTTGCACTTTAGCTTAGATGAGTCCTACATTTCTTTTGACATTAGATGAGTCCTAGACATTTCTTTTGATGGATTTTAAATCACTATTCTGAAATGAAGGAAATACTTAGCTTGAAAAAAGAAAATAAAAACCATACTGAGGGAAATCACCTGTATTTAGATTTTTAAAGGATTGGTGTTCTTTTTTTCCTTGCTGTCACTCTGAAAAGTATAGATGACTTTTTACCCTAAACTAAATATTATCAATAGTGTAAACTGCCAATCTAAGGGATATAAGAAGTGTGGACACGAAGGTATTTTTGGCTATGCAAATTCATACCACTTTGTAACACTTTTACAGTGTGCTGCTTTGCACACCTTTAATACATCGAGGAAGGAGCTCTCACTGTATGTATCCGTCTTGCTGTGGAAGCCAAGTGTTAGGACAAACATACAGTTCACTGACAAGCCTTTGAGTTACCAGTAAGAACATTAATATTTGGTGTTTATAGTTTTAAATACATATACTTCATAAAAATAATAGAAAGTTTGTGTTCTACTTTTGATAAAAGATTCCTGTCATTGACCATGTTGAAAAGTGGGCCATATTTGTGACAAAATTTGTCTTGTGCTCATTAAGGCATTTAGTAAGGGTATACATCAATTAAATCAGAATGCCAATAGAATCAGAGCAAATTTATTCAGAATTTGTGCATCATTTATTTCTGCCTTAGTTTGTGCAATTTATGGAATATGAACCCTATAAAAGGAATGTGCCGCTTTTATTTAAATAATATTTCCTTCACACTGCTCCATATTATGGAGAAAACAAGTTTCTAACATAGTAAAGGTGTTTGAAATGATACCGTAGATTAGTTATGTTGGAATGGCTCTAAAAGCATCTCCTTAAGAAACAGTGGACAAAAGTTGCCCAAGATTTATTTATACCTCTTGTGGGTGTTATATTAAAACAATCCCATATGATTAACAAAATTAGACTGTTTATACATTTTTTTCTGCATTTGGATCTCCAGACAATTAGGTGCCCTGTTGTCAGAATGAACCTTAAGTCATTGCTGCAGTGAGCATGCACAATTTCCAACAACTTAAGAACATAGGAAAGAATGACTTTTAAGTGAAAAATCTATTTGTATATGGAAGGAGAGTGTTTTTAGCATGTGTAATTTATTTTTAAAAAGTCACTTTTCACATGTTTTGAGATTTATGTATAACATCCTTTAAAAAAGAAAGAACAAAAGACTAATAACACTAATGATATATTATGGCAGTGAGGAGTTTTTTTTTCCCTGAATTACCCGGGCTAGATGGGAGCCATTTCTCTCCATCTTTCTGCCTGTGCATCTCAGTGCAGTTTGCTATACTTCTCAACTTTGTGATGTCTCCATCAGAAATCTCCTGCTCTGCTGGTTAATAACATGATCTATCTGTGAGTAACATGGAGTGTAATGCGAAAAATGCCTTTATCTGAAAATGCGGGCAATACTCTTTTGCTTACATGGATAGCTTAAATATTAAGTGATGATGATTTCTTTGCACAAGAGCAGCATTGGGCTAAATTGTTAGGTGCCTTATGGGGAATATCAGGAACAAGCTCAAGCTTAGGTAACTCACTGTAACTGTAGAGAGCGTCATGGCTCTCATATATACATATACACATAAATATATATACGTATATACATAATATATTACATATATATACATTTATTATTATACCTAATATATACATACATGGCTCTCATATATACATAAAACAATGGAAAGGGAAATGTCCCATTTTTATTTTTACTTTTTTAATGACACTCAGCAAGTAATAAATACTACTTAGCTGTTTTATTTGAGTTTAGCAATTGATCTCTTTTCAGTCAGGCTGCCATATAAGAAGCCAAGGAAGACTCTACTTGCCCTTTAAAAAAGACAAATCACATAAAGACAGGCAGTGGGACCATTTGCAAAGTGGCTAGGGAAGCAAGTCGGAAAGAAAAAAAGGATTTGCTAGAACAATTTGATTAAAATCACTGCCTTGTCTAAATCACTAATGGGCCTGGAAGGATTTGCCATTTACTGCTTGTTATGTAAATCAGTAATGGCAAAATTTTTGGAAGAAAATAATAGGGAAGATTGAAACAATATTGAAAGTTTGATAGCTATCTGCATCTCCTGCACAGTGGATGGTCTCCTCCAAGCCTTGTGTTCTGACTCTGCTGTGAGAATAAAAATGGAAACCAGATGGCTTTGTAATGTGAGTAGCAGCTTGATGCTAATTGCTCTGTACAGGCTCCCTTCTCTGAAATCTGATTTGAGTGAAATGTGGCATTATTGCTCAAGGTGAGCTATTTCTTGGGTGTAATCTGACAAAGTTGGTGGGCAAGTCCAACCAAGGGACTCAGGTTCAGGTCACTCTTGCTACTGCAGAAAATTCATTGAGCTCTGACAAAGCTGTGTCTCTTTTTTTGTGTTAGCTGGGTGGTTTGCCATGTCTTTGAACTTTTACTTTGTTAAAGAAGATGCCAAGGCATAGGGACTTGTATGTAATGAAGCAGCAAGTTAGGCAGTGATTAAAGTTTGCCTTGACCTTTGTGTTATCAGAGAGAGCAAGTAATTATCATAAGTATAAATAAATATTTTCATAAAATGTAGTGTTGGTGTTACTGCAGCTATTGCAGAAATGCAGCATAATCTGTTGAAGTAGGAAATATTGTGCAGACCATCTGCTGGATGAGAGGAAATCACTGGTGACTTACCGATTAACTCTGTTAAGCGGTGCTGTCAATGCTTTGTTGTGTTCCTCATTTAAGCTACCAGTTGTCCCATGTTTCCCATGATGTCCGTTTTTGCTACACAATCTCTTCAGGAACTGTGCGGAGTGACTGCATGGTGCTTTGCAAGGTGAGGCTGTGCTTTGTGGCTGCTGCAGCTGTGAGTCTGTGCTCCTGTCTCCCATTCCCATCTGTTCTAGGTGCTTTGGGCTAATGAATATAAATTTCAGGGTTTGTAAGTCCTTTGTTAGAGCAATCTTGGAGCAATCAAAGTTCAGCAATAATAAAGTCATGCTGCCTTAGTGATTATATTAAAATTTAGACATACACATTTTGTAACAAGAAATATTAACTCGTTATTAGTTCTCTGCAGAAAGTAGATGACATGCACATGGCTGCCACTTCTTCCATGGCACTTGCAGTGATACTTCATGAAAAACACAACAAAAAACATTGATAGTAACACGTGGACCTAAATTTAAGTAAAAGCCCGAAGGAAAGAAGAAGCAGTAGCCACTTTACATAATTATTTTCCAACATTAAAGAGGACACCTTAGAGGCAAAGTACATGATCCTGTTTCTGATGGGTAAATGTAGTAAACAAAAGCTGTGCATAACACCTAAAAAAATGCAATAAATGCAAAGATGACCTTCATGGGGTGCAAAATAACTAGCAAGCAAGAAACTGGAGCTCAGGAAGCATGGGATTTACTCTCACATTCTCACTTACCCCTGACTTGCTGTGTCATGTTACCTCTTTTATTCCTCCAACCCTGTTCTTCAATTTCACCTTGTTCAAGATGGGGCTGCAGTAGTAATTGTGCCGTAACTAACATAAGATTAGTAAAGATGTTTTGATATTTTACTGGGCACTGCTCACCAATTGTCTCTGCTTGAGATTGTGCTTTGGCATGTGTACTTAGCAGAAACGGAATTTTACAGCTGCTGAGCACAGCTAGAACTGCAAAATGATTTGCTTTGAATTTGCATGGAGAACTAACAGATGAAAAACTACTGACTGCACACTGTTGTGAGACTTCTTAAAGATTTAGGTGAACTGTTTAGGTATTAGCAGAAGGCCTCACTTCCTGAGTGATGAGTGGTAATTAAACATAATTTAGCCACATTTTGTTATTTCAAAGCTCATAAAAAAACAACTGCAATGATTTTATTAGATGTAGAGCAGCAATTCTCATAACTGCTCTGATAAGGATGTAACTTTTGTATGCAGAGGACAATGGTTACCTTTGCAAAGCTCCTAAGAAGGCTGTAACACATTTTTCTCCTTCACAGTTCAATTCTTGGAGTGATTTTAAGGGATTTTTGAAAATTTTGGTTAAGCTTTAGTTTACAAAAGTTTCTTGTCCTGTATATTAATAATTCTCACAGGTTTGTCCAGATTTAGAGAAAAGCAAACATTTACTGACCTGAAACAAAATACTCACATTAAAATATTCACCTGAACTTTTCTTTATACTGTTATTTATGTTGTGTATATAACTCTTGGTATTCCTTGAAGCAGGCGATATAATTTTGGATTCCTTTTACTTCTTTTTTATACTAATTTTGCCAGCATTTCATCTATACTCAGTTCTGTCATGATCCTCTTAATTCCTCCATTTCTCTGGTTATAGCCCTATTCTCATCCTCATTGAATGAGGAGGAGGACGTGGTTTGGGATGCAGTATTATAGATATTTATCTGCATTACTTCCACCTGAGAATTGTGGTGTGGAGTTGTGTGTATCTTTCACAATTAAGGCTAGATTTTATTGGAGGCAATCTTTCTTCCATTTGGTGAATTGCTGTTACTTATTTATATGCTTGAGGAGTTGGTTTGAATGGATTTGCCTATATGTATTTAACTGTATTATTAAGTGGAACACCAGAAACCATGCTTATGTTGCCATTTTATAACTGCACTCGTTTCTCTGAATTAATACAGTTATTCCCAGAAAAAGTGTTACCTGTCCATCAAATATCCCTGTTGTATTTGACAAACAGATTGTTCATTCTCTGGGAATCTAAATCATTTTTAGTGATTTATGGACTTATGCTGTTTATATTTCCACAATTCTGTTAAAAATGAGTGTTTTGGGGGGGTGGGAAGTGAGCAATTTTTGAGTTTTAGTAAGAAAAATTTCAATTAAACTAAAAACTAACATTTTCTTGTCAGAATGAAGTAAAGAGTTCACAGGCTTCACCATCTTCTAAACACCATAGAAAGATAGAAAGACTTGGAGTCTCTTCATTTTCTCATGAAATTTGGCAAAACAGGATAAACCTCAGGGATCTGTAGTAAAGTTAGGCCTCCTGTGCATCTGTTTTGCATGTTTCTTCAGAGAGAGGCCCAGTGACCTCTGTCAGTGAAAGTCCCCAGGGATGGGAAGGTCAGCAGTAAAGTTTGGCACCTTTCTGAAGTGAAGCTATCTTAGACTATTTCTGTCTAAGAAATCAGAATGCCAAACAGAACAGCTCACCTGAGTGACTTGCACATGTCCCAATAGTGGCAAGAATTCTAGCTGGTTTTATAGTGGAGTATGTGACCATGTGTCTGACAGGTAGATGCTGGACTTGACCATCTTTTATCTCCTAGTCTCTTCTTTCTCTTGAACGTTTGATTAAATTAATATAGCAAGTACAAGATCACGTGTGGTGATTAAGGGGCTAAAGCTTTCACTCCTAGCCATGACATGACAAAATTCCATTGGAATACCTCCAGGAACGATGCATAATATCCCCTTTCTCCCCTGTGAGAATGTTCAGCAAAGCAAGCTCAGCTAAACAATGAAACCAGTATAGTTACACCACGTTTACATTCATGTCAATGAAAGTAGACTTTGGCACCATACCTGTGAAACCAGATGTCTCTAACTCACAAAAAGCAACGAGTATCGTAGAGGATATTTGTAACACAATATACCTCTTCTTAATAAGTTACCCAAACTGAATGCTTTAGTAAATATGTTTATTTTTCCAACATATGATGCTGGTGTCATAACTTTCCTGTTTAAAGAGAACTTGAACAGCAGGTTTTTTTAATCAATAAACCAGCCTAGTACATCAGTTTTGTTAGTTACAATAAATGCTGTAAAAGCTGCATAATCTGTTTCCTGCAGAGAAGAGAGATTTTTCCCTTTCTTGTTTAGCTGGTGTCAGGGTATTTCATCATAGAGGAAATAAGGTCTTAGTAAAAATACTTGGCTATTAATGCTGAAGAGAGGGGAAAAGGACACAGGCATTCAAACAGGAAGACCTCCAAGCTTAGTTTTTCTTAATGCAGAGTGCAGCCTTTTGGAATAAGAGTTCAGACTGAAACATCTCTCTCCATAGTGAATGTTAATGGAATTACCTTTGTACACAAGGGTAAGAGTCCAGTTATTTCATTTTTCATGAATTACAATTCTGTTTTTAACTTTTAAAATATTTTGGTGAAGTGCATGCATTTTGTGGGGGGAAAAAAAAATTCACGAGCCATTCTGAGTGATGTGCCGTGTTGAGTGTGCTGTGACTCTTGTTTCTCTAGACAAGGAGGCTCCAGCTTTCATGTGGTTGCAGTATAGTCCAAGAATGCCAGCTCAATATGTTTAAATATTTATTTCACTCATATTTGCATGAAGTTGGCATTTTCAAAGTGACAGTTTTATGGAAAATTATTTTAGTGTGCTTCCCCCTAATTACAGAAACACACATCCACAGTGCATTTAATTGCCCGCTGCAGCATGATAGCTGTTGTTGTGTGCCATTTTTGTTAAGGTACCACTTGACCTTGCCATTGTCAACCAAGGACAAAAGTTACGAGTTAAGTCATGATTGGCAGCATTTTGTGTCTGCACTCAAAGAAGAGAGTTCTAATGGATAGTTATAAAAAACAGTCATTCCATGAGTATGTGGGGCAGGTCAGCACTGTCTACTAAATATTATGAGATTGGTATTTCTAGAATCCCACAGGGAGTGTTTGATGACAGTAGTATTAAAACAGAGGCCATGCAGTAGAAGTTGTGATTCTGGCTCAAGAGTGCAGTCAAGAGAAAGTGTAGAACTGTAGCATTCTGAGTTTGGACTTGCCTGTGCAGTGAAAAGTTTTGTGAAATTTGATTTATCGGAAGGTACGTTGTCAAAGACAGAACAGAGGGAATCAGAAGGTTGTGGATTCATACAAAAATCTATAGGAATTTCTGGACTTGTTCAGACTTATTAAATGGAACAAATCCAATCTATTTTTCTCTGTAAGGTCAAGTGCAAGAAATTAAAAGATATTTATTTGATTTTTTTTTAAAGCACAGCTTTGTGCTAATTCCATAAAAATACCCTATTATAAATCTGTGTATTTACCAACCTATAAATCCACAAGAATTTTAAAGTGTATCATAGTCACATCAGTTAAATTCATGGACTATATAGAAGAGTTCTGGTGTAACAAATCTGTACATATGGGATATATTAAGACATAGATTTAGCTGGAAAAATTCTGTCTAAATATGCTTCTGAGAGAAAATACAGCTCTATGGTTAAGTGAAAATTTAAAAGAAAAAAAAAAGGCAATTTATAGCCTTGGAACTTTTTTACTTTTCATTTTCATCAAAATGGAATATTTCAGTTTACACAGGCTGTAAGCAAACATTTTGACAAAAGCCAAAAATGGAATTTGCTTTTTAAATTTGAGCTTTTAAATTTTGTGCTGTATGACTAGCAGCAATGAGTAAATAGGCATTAAACTGAACACAAAGGACTGGTTCCCCTGTCACTGCTTCTCTGGGGTTTGGGAGTGGGGAGGCAAGCATTCTGGGCAGGAATCTGCTTTTAGGACCAGGGAAGGTAAATGGTTGTGCGTGCTGCCCAAATGGTTTTGCTTTCTAGCCCAGGAGGCATCAGTTGGAGAAAGCTTCTGCACAAACGGGCTAGGTAAAGCTGTGCCGAGCGTGCAAGCTGCTGGTAGTCACACATAGCCCAGGTGCTGCCAGCGCAGCACTTGTTCAGATGTAGTTCAGAGCGGGGTGGCCCTTTCCTGTAACTTCCCCTCTGGAGTGCTGTGCTTGCCTAGATATCTCACTTCGCTTGGTGGCTGCTACGCACTCATGTCTACCTCACCTCATGCAATTGTTTAGCTGATCTCCTGAGTGCGTATTTCTGTCTTTCAAGAGTGTCTCTGTTCCTTCACTGCTGGGTGTGCTTGAGGCAGGTGCCATAACAAGGGTCTTTCTTCACTCATGCTACGAGATAGCGTGCTCCACAAAGATGATCTACTGTCCCTGCAGGAGTGATTTATTTAGTAAATGGTGATAAGGTCTGTAATCCTCCTGTGTCTGTATGTTCAGCATATCTTTCTTATTTTGTTGCATTAATCCCTAGTGCCTTCACAGCTCTTACACAAGGGATAAATGTGATGAAAGAACCCCAAGCTTAAGGAAATGAGGTTCTTTCATTGTCTGGTCACTTTTAGTGCCCGTTTTGCCAGTTTGGTGTGAAAAAGGGAATGGTAATATTAACTATATCGAGCAAATCTGAACAGGACTCCTTTCGATTTCCATTAAGTGTAATGGATAATGGAGGCATTTCTAGAGGCATTTTTGTAATGATGCCACCAAGACAGTGGAATTTCTGATCATCACCCTTTCTGATGTCTAGGGTGAAGTCTAGGTGGCAGATTGCAACAGAAGGATAGCTGTGAGTGCAGCTTCAATGGATGCCGATGCATGAGAATTTTTTAGTTCCTTGAAGCTTTCCGTATAATTAGGGGATTCATAATACCTTCTCTTATGGTTTACCTGATCTCATTCCTTTACTCTGTGAGCATAAATAAGTATTCTTCCTTATCTGTCCAAATTCTGAAAACTCTAGAAACTGATAATCTTTAAAACCTTTGAAATGGAAAGATAAAAATGTACATATGCTTGACATAAGCAGTGTGGATTTCTAAGACTTTCTGTCTCTAGGTGAGTAAACTATCCAAGAAAAGTGCAAGAGGCTTGTAGGTGGAAAATAGGTTGAAAATGCCAAAAAAAAAAAAAATCCAGAATAATTCACAGTCATATGCTGTCAGCTGTGTTAATGTCACTTACTCCTTAAAATTGGTGTTTTCTCCTGACATCGTTGAAGTTGGCATCTAAGCTTGAGAATCAGTGATCTCATCAGTATTTATTTTTTAAACTTTATTCATTGGTGCTGAACTAGCCGACTCAGAAAGATCTGTTTTTTCTTGGTGGTGGTGTTAGTGGTGGTCATTGTGGTTTTTATTCTCATCAGTCCTGAAAGTGCTGGCTCAGTATATTAAATAGACCCGGGTCCAGCTGTCTGATCAAACTGTTCATTTCAGCCAGCTAACTCGGAAAAGACATATGAACTTACTGGTGAACTAGTCTCAAGTTGAGAAAGGCTAACAGTAATCATGGATCATGGGATATAGCAAGCAGTTAGTATTGTCTTCCCTTTCTGACCCAGTGTCTCGTCTACTTTTTCCCATTACATGGTATGTCTCAGTTATGCAAGGGATACCAGTAAAATCTGCATGTCCTCCTGTTTAGTGTGCCTGACAAAGCAGAAATGCGTAGAAGATATTGCTCAGTATTTCTTTATAAAAAGACTGTTTGCTTCACTTTTCCAGTTTAATGACAGTATACCTCATTTATGCACATATATCTTAAAGCCACTCTTGAATCTGCAAATATACACTTCTGTAGAATGAGATTTATAATGAAGTTAAATACTTTGTTTCTCACAGAGAAAATTATTTAATAAATAAATACATGCGAGATAGACTATACGATACTAATGGTTTACATACTTTCTTGAGGAGACAAAAATGTCAAATTTTGTATATTTTTCTTAGGGATGTTTTCTTTTGACATCTTTTTGTCCTGTGGGAAGCTGTGCTTCAATGGAAAAAGCTACGTGAAAATCCAGTTCAAAGAAAATTGATCTTAAACTAATCCTTTGAGTCAATTAAATAATACTGATCTCAGTAGAACAGCTATTAGTGTACATCAGACGTTACTACGATTGCAGCATGAATTCGTTACCGCTGGGAGTAGCCCAATGAATTCCAGATGAATTCACAATAGCTGGATTCTTTAAATGCTACCAGGTTTACTTCAGGTTTTCTGTGTCCCTGTATAATTAATGCCAGAATCCACTACTGCTACCTACTCCCATTTGAAAAATAAAAATAAAAAACTCATATATATGAAATAAAATAGAAAATTTGAAATGATGTACCTGAGTTTTGGCATTTACCATCTAAAATACCAATTTTGAAGCCACTCGTAGCCACTGATTTTACAAAATCAAAATTTGTTACTCGGGTATTGCCTTCAGCTAAATCCAAACAGTTGAATACTCCAGACTATTTTAATATAACTAGCTAGATTTTTTTTACTGGGAAAAATGATTCCTACCATATTTACGAACTTGAAGTGTAAAGTATAGAATGGTCTTCAAAGCAATCCTCTGGAGATATTTATGAAAGTAAAATATTTGAAGAGATTTTTTTTTTTAGGCATTCTAATCCCAGATAAAAACCTAACAGCTTCCTTACAAAAGAATGCCAACATCGTTTTAAATTGGTACTTTCTGTAAGAAACTTAGTTTCATTCCCCACTACAGAGTTATTGTATTAATGTGTTATTTTTTAGAAGTATCAGAGTCTTCAGCTACTGAAGTTTCTCTTTTCATGTAGCATGTTAGATTTTTCACTGGCATCTCCTGGTATGTTTGGACCCACATAATATCACACATTTTTAATTACATTATCCCAGCTTGATACTGGCTATTATCATAATGAGACTCCCATCTTTGACCAATGTGTTTAAGTGTGCAAATTTCACTGGTGTCTTTTTTCATTAGCCCTTGCCATCTGGTTCACACAATATCTCCACAGCTTAATAGACCAGATGTGTGTTTTCTGCACACTTCATCAGAAAGCACTGTGCTAGGGACATGGCAAACATCAACTCCAATAACTATTTAATGGATTGGTTACGTGATGATGTAAATCAAATTGTGATTCTATGAGGGAACTATTTTTTTCATTCCCCCCCCCCCCCTTTTTAGTGTCATTCTCTTCTGATGCAGAATCAAAATCATACCAGAGATACACTGGTAGTGGAGAGCCAGGGAATGAGATGGAGCTTTATGTTGTTCTGTGTGTGTAGCAGAGAAAGATTTCTGTATCGTGTTTGTGAAACTAACCCTTTTTTACATCTGGCTCTTGCCTTGGCTGAGCATTATAGCACTGAGGGCAGATATGTAATAACACACATGCTCTTTTTTAAAGACTGCTTAACCCTAACAGTGAGGAAAATCTAAAAAGCGCCCCCCAACTGTAAGATTCATAGTCCAATGACAGCTTAGGGAAGAGACAGAGACTAAATGCAAGAGCTAGGTATGATATCACTGACTTAGAACAGTCCCTGCTACTGAACAAGAACACATCTCCTACAAAGATTTAGCAATTAATTTGCAGCTCTCAGATAGAGAGTAGAGGTTATGCAGTCTCTTTCCTTATTCGGGCATGATATGAGAATAAAGGCCACATCAGGGTCTATGAAACAGTGCAGGCTGACAAATGCTATGTTTGTGTTAGCATCCTCATCCACAGGACTTTCAAATGAGCATGAAAAGAGAACTCTCTGCTTTTCCTCTGCCCTTGGATGGATCCAACCACCTCCAGTTTGAAAGCTCTATATGGAGCTGGGTGAAGTACTAAAACAGGGCTGTCAAATATCAAGAGGCTTCTGTTAGCAAGTGGGGCACACAGGCCTTTATCAGAAACTGCGATGTTCTAATAACATCTGTTTAAACATCTCTTGTACACAAATGTTTCCTTGATCTCCTTGAGAGAAAAAAGCAATGCACTGGACTGGTTTAGAGGAAATTTTTGTGGCTTATGCATCTTGGTTTAGACAGAACAAGTATTTCATTGTCTCATTCCTCACTCAGAGTCTGCAGTTCTTTGTGCCCTCCTCTGGGAGGGCAGAAGGGTCTCCCCCTTCTGACTCAAGGGACCTTTTGAGACTGGTAAAAAAGTGAATTAAAAAAAAATGCTTGACACCTTTTCTAGATAGAATCTGGTTTCTTTCAAGATACTGTTCTCAGCTTGACACTCATTCCTACTTTCCTGGTCTTGATATGTTTAAAAGTCATTTTGAAGTTCTTATTATAGAGGTGCAATGAAGAAGCACTGAATAGAGATAGAAACACTGAGAAAATAAGAAGGTAAAGGAAGAGTGTGAAGGAGGCAAAGAAGGAAGGGAGTAAAGATGGAAAAATACAGGAGGAAAAAAAAAAAGACTCCATGTATGTACCATCAAAAGAAAAAAATGTGGGCTTGAAACAGGCTAGTGAAATTCTTGCCTGTTAATAGTTCGAATAGGTCTAGCTTCACCAGTGAATTTGAACCTCATTACAACAAGGCTAATTTTTAGCTTTTTTTCACAAATGTTCTGTGGTTTATGAGCTATTCTGTTTTCAGGAAGGACTTGTAAGGTATCGGGGCTCCTAACTGCCTGTAGCTTTTCAAGACTGAAGCTTAGGTTAATTTTTTGATATGTTTGGAAATGAGGAGCTTAAGTTCTGTGAAATGTCTGAAAATTAATGCTTCTGAGAATGATATCCACTACGTTTTCTAGCAACAATTAAATAACCAGGAGAGAGTAATTGTTGTCCATTTGCCATTGTTGTGTGGGACTCCAAAGAGGGAAAGTATGTTCATATTTTTAATTAGGTAATTCTTATTTCACAGATTAAGTATGTTCTTTGCTCTGTTTGCAAAATGCAGTTTTATCACATTTACACTAGTAGTACATTCTGTTTTTTATGAAGCTGTCTCCTTATGCAGGGCCATACAGAAAGTGACACCCTGTTAAAGACTACAGAGTATTTTTTCCTCAAGATGGAACTGTCTTGCAGTGTTCCTTCTGCTAGAAGAAAAAATTGCCATCTTTTTGGAGGTGTTCCAGTGAGCACATTTACAAGAGAAAAAAAAAAAAAAAGAAAAGAAAAAAGAAATATAGACTGTCCAAAATGTTCCTTGACAGTACTGCTGAAAGTGTTTCTCATTTTAATATAGAAAACCCTTGGAATTAACTACTGAACATATCACTTGAAAAGATGCGAGCTAATGATACTCTGGTTTGGGACTTTTTGAGTCAAAACCACACACACGTTAAATTTTCGTGTGAGTGTTGGGCCACAGAGAGGATTAAACGCTCACAAAAATCACTCAGGCGAACATAAAGATAGAAGAAAGCAAAGGCATCTGCGTTTTGCGCCTTTTTCCTGCCACGCTGGAAGAATGAGCTACGGCCTGTTGATTTAATTGCGCTAAGTGCTGTGGGCTTCAGCTGTGTTAGTCGTGCTCAGTGCCGAGCAGCTGCGCAGGGCTGCACACGCTGGCGGGGAGGCCAACACGGCTGCTGCTTCCTGTGGCCGTGCTGCGAGGGGCAGGCCAGAGGGCATTTCAAAGCACAGACCTTTGCTGCCTAATGAAACGGCCTCGTTTTCTTTAATTTTATACCCACTGTAAAATCAATTACAAATAATATCTGACCTATTATTGACACTTTATCCTGTGAGGAATAGCCAGTTTTGAGTATTACAAGGAACTGCCCTGAGGGCCTCCTGAGGCAAATGTTGCTAATAAACGCCTCCTTCAAAGTAATTTTTCCAGCTGAATCAGAGGGATTCCAGTCACCCATTTGATGGAACTTTAACCAAAAACGTGTTGGACAAATTAAATATGGGTTAGCCTCTTGCTCTGGACTTTATCAAGAGCCTGTAAATGCAAAATGTTTGAGTTGCAGAAGACTGTACTCTTTAATTAACTATTTCAACTATCCTTGCAAATCAAAAGCAGCCTAATGTGCAGAGTTCAATACATCAAGACATGGGTAGTGAAGTGGTTTAAAGATGGAAGAAGAGAAAAGAAGAATAGGAGGGAAAGGTAAACAAGGTTTTGCATATACCTACATGAGAATTAGGTAGTGAGGGCAAATTGTTATTAACAGTACAGATGCTTTTATGTGCTGACTCAAACTTACAGTTTATTTATCTTTACACTAGGAACATAAGTAAAGACCCTCAGGTTTATCCACTTGGAAAATAATGATGAGCTCCAGAAGGGTTTTGCAGCCTAGTGATACAGACTTTTTTTTTTTTTCTTCTCTCTCCATTTAGGCTATTCTGAAATATTTATGGTCCAGTCACTGGATAGTTGGACAACTTGTTAGTGGTATGGCTGATGCTGGCAAGAGTCACAGAGCAAAACAGGCAGAGATTGATGGTTGACTCTCTTCAAATTTCAGAGCGTAAAGGTGTTTTTTTTGTGTGTGTGTGTGAATGGGTGACTTCCTAGTCCTAGTAGCAGAACTTAAATTCTGGATCTACATTATTCACAAATATGCCATAATTCTTCACCCCTTACAAACCATTTTCTAGCAAGCATTTGGTGGTGTTTTTCATTGTGTAGGTGATTGGTTTTGACCAGATTTCTTGGAAAATCTGTGAAAATGCAGTTTTCAGTGATGCCCCTACATATATTTTTCATCAGCAATAAATTTGAAAGAAGTGGGACTTAAATTTAAGCTAGAACGTTTTTATGATAGTGGTGCAAGGGTAGCTCTTTGTCAGAGATAGTGTTTCTTATCTATCTTAATTTTCAAATGAAAGTGAATTAGGAAGATGAGAGTGACAGAATAGTTTGCTTTTTGCATAAATGTTCTTTGTAAGCTGATGACAACATCCTTCATTAATACACCCATGGCAAGGTTTTATTGCAACCAGTAAGAAACAAAGAGTTCTTGAATACTTGTAGTTCACACATATTTACTGCTCTAAATGGAATGAATAGTCTCTGCTTCCCTCACTTTGCTGCAGTGCTGGTGTCAGACACTGTGTTTGCACAAGACTGGTACAGTCAGGTACTGGGCCATGACTGAATCTCCGAATATAATTGCGTTAAGAAGAGTGGTAATGTATTTACCACTTGTTATGTGGCCTATTAGTCTGCAGATCTTCTTGCTCACTAAACTGGAAAAGGAAAAATACAGAATGACTTTTTTTTTTTTTTTTTTAAATCTCCAGTCTTCCTGATACTATGTATTCTAACGTTGTTCACATAGTTTTTAGGCCAAGGAGATCAGCTCATTCAGGTCTCTTGATTTTGTAAACTTAAGATGACCACCCTGGTAGGAATCCAGAGCAATAGATGGGAGGTCTCTGTCATCAGAAATACAGAAGAACATGATACATTTCATCTTGTCCTTCCTGCTTGATTAGTTTGCATAGAGAGAGGACAGGTGGAAGGCTCAGTGGGGAGACCAAGCTTGTGATGCTGAACAGCTTTCCCCTCTGTTTCAGGTTAGAGCCAGTTCTGAATACTTACATTATATTACTTATAATACCAGGACATTGCTAAGGGGCTCCCATATGACCAGAAAATCATAGGTGATAAATATGAATGTATATGCCATGCCTTATGAGGTAAATCTGGTACACAGATAAAAGTGGCAAAGAGGATTTCCAAATATCTTTTTTTTTCCTATTAGACAAAATTTAGGTTTGTAATTCCACAGCTTTTCCTTCTGGAAACACATCTAGGAGTAATAAAGTTAATTTTGCAGTAAGTTCTGCAGATTGCAAGCATAATTTGTGCTGAAAACACCATTTTGTCAGCTCTCCTTCCTCCAGCCTTTTGCTATCATCTTTGTCAGCATTGGTATCTCCTGTTAACAGAATTGGGAGGAAAAGCTATTGAGGATTGACAGTTAGAGTGACAGTCATGCCTGAACCCTTCTGAAGCTTCCTGGAAAGAGCCTGGGACCTTAACATGGATCCCCTATTGGATGCATAGCTTTTGGAGGGCAGGGAGCAATAAAGTACTGCGGTCTTCCATCTGCCTTCTTCACATCGTGGGCTCACAGCTAATTAATCAGTTGTACTTTCCAGATGGCCTTCTAATTCAACCGAAGGCAATGCAAACTCCACTAAGTGAGAAGGATGGAGCTCCGTTATCAAAGCCTCTGGTGAAAGAAACACTATATAGTATTTCCTACTGTTCGCAGAAGGCTGAAAAGCTGAATCTCTTATTGCAGAGAAACATGCTAGAAGGCTTGGTTTACTCATGTTTTGGCAATGCTACTTGTCAGTGAAACACTTTTGTGTAATGTATATGCTTTCATAAATAAGTGCTTCTAAAACACTTCTAGCAAAAGAGCTTTTCAGCTCTGTGATGGTATTAGCAGGGTGCGGTTACAGAAACAGATTAGCAGATAGAGTGTGGTTACAACCAGGTTTCAGTGTGCACCTGTAAACTTTAGCTTCATTCATGTATTCGAAAAATATCTAATGCTGTAAGAAAAACTGTCAAATGTGGCATAGCACCAATGGGTCCATATTGCAGACAACTTGATGTATACTATCCAGGAGCTAGAATTTGCTCATAAAAATGAAATGTTTTAGAGCATTGAGTCATATTTTACCTCAATTATTTCATTTGATGTTGTTGCATTTAGAAGATGTTCATATGAACAATGTTTTCTCTCCATTAGAAAAGGATGAGATTTTTGTATGACAAAACAAGCTAATCTTCAAGTTACCCTTCTCCTTTTTTCTAACATACCAAATTATCTGCCTGTCTTAGTTATAGAAATCATTATAAGCTTATGAGTGTGCTTGTACAGATGACAAAAATAATTGTTTATCAGAAACCTTCTAACAAATCTTGTTCAAATAATGGTGTTAAATTCAACTTTATTAAATTCAGCACCGTGGAAAACTTAGGTGAGATGTGGCTAGGGATGTTTATTGTGAGAATAAAGATGTGTGTTTGATTTAGTAGCTAAAAATTAGCTGTGGGGGATGTAAACTCCCATGGATATGAAATGTAACAGAATGTTTGCACAAGCCCTTACAAAGGAAAACCACCAACTTTACAGCTCAGTTGCATAGTCTGGATATTTCTGTGATCTTCCTATGTTTGCTGTTTTACATGCCATACTCTTAAGGTCCTTTATTTGCTACCTAATATAGTTATGAGAAGACAGGAAACTGTGGGGTTCTGGAAAGCAGCTTTTTCCTCAGACACAATATTGTTGATAACTAGAGAAATATTTGTTTGATTCTTTGAGTTTTTATCTGGTTTGAAACTCCAAAATCTTTAAAAGGAGATTGCTTTACAGAATAAAACTACCCAACATTTCTGAAAGTATTTTTTTCGAAGTATGACACCATAAAACTGAGCTTCTCTAAACCTCTGGAACTTCTAAAGGTGTAATGCTCAATGTGCCCAACAGCAGTATTCACAGAGGGAGCATTTTAGGATACACATGTGTATACACATATACAATATATATGCGTATGAGTATGTGGCTTGTTGTGAATGCCATGTAGTGACAAGGAGTTGCCACACATAGAATCCATAGTGCATAGGTACCACATAGATAGCTCAGGTGTGGCATAGGCTTCTGAAGAAACATACTTGGACTGATATTTTATTCAAGGGAATATGACTTTGTGGTGAATTCAGGGAGAAAATGTAGAATGAGAGAGATGATCTGTATTCTTGTGTCATAGATTTAACTTGGAAATCAGTGCATGACTAGCAGATAATGTGAAATTACAAAGCCGCTGTCCAAGGTTTGTAACCTACAGTTACGTAGCAAACAACCACTGTGCCATAGGACTTTCTAATCTAGGAAAGGGCACTGCATGAGATCCTAGGAATTACAGGCCATTGAGCCTTACTTCCTTCCCTAGCAAGATGGGAAAGTCTGTAATAAAGAAACAGATCACTGTAAACATGGCAAAACAGTTTGGCTAGATTTAGCATGCCTTCTGTAAAGGGAAATCCTCATTAATTGTTTGGAATTTTCCAATGGTGTCAAAGAACATGTGACAGGATGTACTATATTTGGTTTTTCAACATTCTTTTGATGATTTTTCTTACTAAAATTTAGTAAAGAAACTAAATCACTATGGGATTGCAGGAAAAGTCCCCTTATGGAGTTTAAGGTTGTGGGGAAAAAAATAAATCTCTGGACCCTGCTCATCCATAATCCATTTTTCTCCATCTGGCAGATGTTTAGGAACTGTCGTAAACTATATAACTTTCGAAGACTAAGAATGTGGAAGAGGGAGGTGAAATCTAGCCTGTGGCAAAGAGCAACAAGAGATGAAGGGAACAAAAAGCTGCATATGTTTAGGGTTGCTCCAGTTTCACAGAAGTCTAAACTTTCTGCCATTATGGAGCTGTAGACTTTGACTAACCGGTGCAACTTTGCTCACTTTGCGTTAATCTTCTTTTTACTAAGAATGACAAATTGTGAAAAGGCTCAGAGCCAGACCCTCATCTGGAAGTCAGCTGACTAGTAGGTTTAAACTGTTAGACTCAGCTATTGCAATAAACTGATCTACTATAGCTTGCACTGGCCAAGAATCTAAGCACCATTCTTCTAGCACTATTTGTTCTTAGGATAAGATGCCCAGAATTAACTACCTGTACTATTCTTACAGTGCCTGTTAAATTTAATAGAAAAATATACTTTCCTCTGTGTTTTTATATATGGTTTCTGAAATAGATATCCATTTTCAAAATTAAATGATACGTTTCATGAAGGCTTTTGAGGAAGAGAAGTTTAAGGTATTGCAGCTGTCTTAAGGAGCTACTATCGGTATTGAACCATTTATGTATTTTCATGACAGCTGGCAACACTACTCCTTAAAACCAACAACTAAATTTTGGCTTATGTAAGTTGATGTGTCCACATATTTTGTTCCAGGCCTATTCTACTGGCCTATCTGTATCACTACCTGCTGCTCAACACAGTTGTTAGCAAGAACATTACAACAAACTCATGTAAATCTAGAATTTGCTTGCATGCTCTGCAATATAAAGTACATACATTCTCGGCGCATTTACTTATCTGACAAGAGTTTCTTTCTTAAACGTATATAAATTGATGTAAAAAATGTCTGATGATAATGAAACCTTAATATTGAAATGAAAAAGCAAGAAATTAATCTAATTCTAAGGATATTGAGTGATTGCATTCTTTTTTCTTAAGAGACACCAATAATTTGTACTTCTTAAAATTTGATTTGCACTATTCATTAGGTAAAAAACTCAAATTCAAACATTAGGTAAATAATGGAAAAATAATTTTCTTCATTTTGATTTCACTCATAATGTCATGTGTAGCAAGTCATTTATGTAACCTACTATCTATGTGTTAAATCATTTTTTCTCTTGAATCAAAATCTACTCTGAGTTGCTAAACATGAACTGCAAACCTGAAGCTGTTATATACCACATACCTATTTAAATCCCTTCTACATTTTCAAAACTGCCAAGTTTTGTCACAGTTTTTATAGTACACTATTGCTGCTAACACTGGTGTCTGAAGACTTCAATCACATATGAAAAACTGATGCTGAAAATTAGTAAGTTCTTCAGCAACATGTGTGGGTATCCTTACCCTGCTGATGTTAATGACAAAACCTATCGCTGGCTCTAGGTTAGATGAGGTTGCTTTTTTGGTTGTTGTTATTGTTAAGTAACTGTTAAGTGTTCTTTTCCTTTTATTGTTTTTTACAAAACTGGAGGTGTAAAGAATTTCTAGAAAGAGCAATTGCAACCAGGCAGTAGACAAAGACAATAATTAAATGTTTCAGGCCATAACAATGAAGATAAACATGAAAAATGAAACAGTAGTAGTATATTAAACTTAATTTATAGGAAAAAAAAATGCTGATAGAAAAGGATAGAAGAAAGGATGCTTGGCTTGCCAATGGATTTACCTGTGGCACAATCAAAGGTGTATTTACTTACTTTTTTCTAGGCCTCAGTACTCTGTTGGACTGAAAAAATGTACTGAACTGTGTCCAAAGATTGTTACCTAGTCATTTGCAAATCGGAATCTTAAACCTAAGAAAGGGAGTGATTTTGCTTTGCAGTGCCATTCTGTTCTAGCGTGTGCCAGTGCATAAATGTGGTGCTTATTTGAGCCAAGCCTTTGTTAGTGGCCACCGCAGCAGCCTCATAAGTCAGCATGACAGCAGTTGCATCCAGAGGGAGCCAGGGCTCTGCTCAGTGTCCCTTCTCATCCCCTTTGACCCAGACAACTGCACTTTTCTGCTTGAAATCATGGTCTATCTGGCTGCTGTGCCTCCATTTTCTGATGCCTTTTCTGCCTCCCTGTTCATCCCTTAAGCATGTCTCAACAGCAGATCCTTTCCAGTTCCCTCCTGTTTTCTGTGGGAGTGTTGTGCCTTTAGTTTCCTCCTATTTTCCCTCTACATCTTAACTTTGGATAATCTCTCAGTAAGGACATCCACTTGTATCCTTTAGCTCAGACTGAATTCTCTGTCATTTCCCATTAGCTTCTGTTCTTGAATGCTTTGCCATCAGCTTGGCTCAGCATCATCTCAGTTCCTTTTTCCTCTGCTGCAATTATGCTATGAGCCGCACTGCTCTATCACTACCCTGCTACTCTAACATCTGTCACTGATTTCTGCTATGAGAGCATCTTTCCATCAGCTACATTTCCAGAAAAGCATCTCATGCTTTCTCCCAGGTTATCCTTCAGGTTTAGAAGGAACTCCTTGTGAGTTAGCAAAGCAACTTCAGAAGACTTCTTCAGCATTGGTGATATTCCTGCTTTATTGTGATGTCTACAGAAATACTGAAAACAGTTATGATGCTGATGTGCTGAAATGACTGATCATATTGTTGACTAGTCTGGTTTTTTTCTTTTGGTATGATCTATTTTGACATATTTGGCTGCAGCTGTATGCTTCATCATGTTGTTAGCAGCCGAAGCCCCTGATTTTGGACCATGTCATATATAATATAAATAAGTATTAATATATATTTAATATAATTATTACATAGATTAAACAAGCAACAATTACAAACCCTAACCTAGGATATCAAATGAACTGTGTAAAATGGAGATACTTATTTTCACTCATATGAAAATTTAGTATGTGATCTCTTTCTATATTCCACATGACTTTGGGCTTTTCTATATGTTATTTCTTGTTAGCTACCTTTTCTGCTTTTTCTCTACCCTAACACTGATTAGAGTTGTGGGATACTCTCTGGGGGTCACAGTGAATTACTGTCAGGTTCTTTACTAATGACTTTCACTTGCCTTTTATAGTGTTTTAGCTCATTGGCTTGAATTTGCCTCTGTTTTTCCTTAAGCCTCTTAAAGACACGTCTGTGTTAGTCTTCCTCAATTTGTAAGACAGTTGGACAATGAACTTTGCCAGATCTTCCGTCTGATTTATAGAACTGAAATTCTCCATCCCTAAGGCATATACTCTGATTTTTATGTATAATAACTTTATTTACATTTTTCTTACTTACATTTGGCCAAGCAGTCCTCTTATTCTCCCAAATGGAGTAGTGAGAGTGCTGAAGCAGTGTATCTTTTTAGTTGGCTGGCCTTTTCAAGATCTAGGAGTTCTGAGTCACAAGGGTTTTCTGAATGATCAACAAATGACACATCTGTCCTCTCAACTCCTTTGACTGACAAAGAGCTACATCTGGGTTTCCTCCATCTGCACAAGATTATTCCCATTGAAGTTTCTGTATTTTTCTCATCTACTTCATTTCAGAAAGAATGGAATGTGAAAGGAAGTGAAATTTGCACTAGATTTATCATTAGCCTAACAGCTCTGTTGTTACAAATGACATTAAATAATACTGTTCTTCTGGTGGGGGTGGCGGGGGGTGTGGGGGAGGGAAGGAAACAGAAAAAGTAAGTTTTGATCCAGAAATATCCAGAAAGACAGGCATAGCAGTTTGGTGGTGTTTAAGAGAGTGGCTGAATCTCAATGAAACTTAATGAAAAAAGCAGTTTAGATTTAAATCCAGTGCTGTGAATTACTGGGTTCCTACTATATAGCCCTTACCACAAGGTAGGCCCTTTTAGCTTCTTTGCTGCTTTCAGCTCTGTCTTTAAGTTGACCTTTTGTCCATTCTCGCTTTTGTCAAGGGACAGTGATGATGAGAAAAGGACCTTGTTCCAGGAGTAAAAGTCTTGCACCAAAATCTCTTTCATCAGGGAAAACTGAATTCCTGGGAATGTATCTACTTCAGAAACCAACAGAAATAAGTGGATAGGGAAGAAAAGTGTTGGCAAGGGGGAGCTAAGGTTCCAGCTGAAACGTGCATGTTAAGCACCATGCCATAATGAGTGTGAGAGGAGATGGCGAAAGTGTCTTTCCTCAAATCACTCAACAGGTTGGTCTTCTATGTAGAAACAGAACTGGTTTTATGCCTGTTGGGAGCATAAATTGCAACTCCAGCTATTACACTTAATGAAGAGAAAGTAGCAAGAAGACGAACACACAGTTCAAAAATGTCAGTATAGTGTTACAGAAAAATAAACTCCATCTTGAATCTACTTATTTCAACAAGAGAAAAGAGGCACCTGAAGAAAGAGGCTATGCAGGAGGCTCTTGAGTGGCTCAGCCAGGAACAGAGAGGACAGGACAGGAAAGGATAAATCTCTAAATATTTTGTTTTACTAAAGCATCTGCTACTAGGCTAGAGGAACCTTTGCTCCAAGTAGTGATGATGTTCTCCTGTGCTGAGCACCAACAGGTAGTAGGAATGCAGCAGGGATGAAATAATTCATCAGATTTCCCATTCTATAATCTTTTTGTGTGTAACAAAAGCACCGTAGGATATAACTGGTGAAGGGATCCATCCTACATGTGAGCACTCACTGGACTGAATGTTAAAATGAAATATTGATAAAATAATTCTGGAATGATAATAACAGAAACAATGAAAAAAATGCAGCCTCACATCACTGCTGTGGAGTCCTATAGAATATAGTTATTTTAAAGAATGGTGTGACTCTATTCCATGAAAAAAATATACAATGGCAGTGAAACAAATCTTGGAAACATATGTGGAAAAACACAGAAAGCCTCTCTATGTGGGGACACAGCCAATTAAAAGAAAGAGAAAAAAAAGGTAACTAAAAATGACATTAGTAACGTTAAACCCACACCTTATCTTGGTTGAAAAGAAAACTCATGCTGTAAAAGAATATGGAATAGTTTGCACCTTCTAAGTTTCCCTTTATTGCAATCCTTTTATAAAAATAATATTCATACTGTGTATGTCTGTAAGGAGTGTATAATAGTTTTGTACCGGTTTATACCTGTAGTCCACTTGAAAGGCAAATTTCCTAAAACAAGCTCTAGCTAACCAAGAACATGGGATTAGCACTCAAAACCTGAGTCTTGTCACATTGCATTATTTGGAATGAATGTGAAAAAGTAGCCAAGATGGAAATACTGAGCAAGAATGTTTCCTAATTGTGCTATCATCGTTAGAAGATGAAACCAAGAAATAATAATAAAAAAGGCAAATAATTCATCTTTGCACACCTTGCCTAACCTTTTGTATAACTTGAATTTATAATTTAGCTTCCAGGAAATTGAGAACTACTTATTCTTTCCATCTGCTTATTTCTAGCCTTTTGTCAATTGGCAACTGCTTTTATTTGTCTCACATGCAAAGCAGAATCAAAAAATACAACATCTGTGTGCTTCTGAAGCAGTTTCTTCCATCAGTGTGCTCCAATGTGCTTCCATGAGGTCTCATGGAAGAAAAAAGCATCTTTCATTCTCATTACATTGTCAGCTAAAGGCATAAAAACAAGTTAGGGAAAACCATGTCCTCTGAATTTTCCAAAGGCAAAATGTGCTCTATCTGTTTCTCATCAATGATAGTTCTGTGGCTCTGATCCTCAACACCAAGAGAAAAAAAAAAAAAAAAAAAAAAAACACACACACACACACACAGAAAACTATCTACTGGAAAACAATCAAAAAATTTTGAATGTTTGGTCCACATTTACATTCAAAAATCTTCTAGTCTCTCGTCATTTGCAGGGACCATTCACATTTACTGGTGGCAAGTTTATTGCTGTTTTATTATGAGGATTAGCATAAGCATGCATCTAGCCTTAAAATTTATGAATAATAGCAGAAAGCCTATTTACAACTGACAACAGGCATTTTGAGCTAAGACAAAGGCTTTATTGGACTTATGCAGCAAACAGCAAGGGAAATCTTGCATTTCAACAGTTATAGCTCTGGATGCTCTTGGCTGTAGAATATGAAGGGCACGTAGTGATTAATCAGATTTATATATAATACAGCAGTGCCTGCTTTGAAACCATCTGATGGATGAAGGATTATGGTAAAGTACTTTGTAGCACACAGCACTGGGGTCATAAATTCAGATAATTCTAATTCTTGTGCAGAAACTCAGAAAATAGATTATTGTTAGATTATGGAACAAAGTCCACATGAATTTCTATGTGATTCTAGAATCTAGGAAGATTCTATCTGTCATGCTTTAGGGGGTTTATCTTCCTATATGAACTTCTCAACCCATCTGGGATAGTATCAGTGCTGTCCGGGCTCCAAAAACTGCTGTTTCTCACCTTGTAAAGAGGACGAGTACAAAACGTAGTCTTTAGTCTTCATACTGCAGTTCTCATGTTAATGTCCTCAATAATTTTATGACAAGAGTTTTAAGGAGTCACCTGAGATACAATATACTGTTTGCTCTTTAGTCAGATATTCTGCCTTTGCTGGTAAAAAAATACCCCGATGTTTTATTGATCTTCTTCCTTGCATTTGGTTGGATGGTTAACCTATGTACCTTGTGGTTGAACATCTGGGACAGCGTTTATGATGAGAAAGCCATAAATTTTACTTTTTATTAGCTGCCCTTGTTACAAACAGTTTCTCATCTGAAGATCTAACCTACCTAGGTCAGAGGCACATAAATATTTTGGCAAGATTTGCTATCTCACATTACTCCCTGTTTTTAATCCTCCCCTCCTCCCTCCCAAATATTTCAGCCATTCCAAACTTCTAAGCTATTATATGGTCCCCACTGGGCCTCATTGTAATTTGCTTACAGAGTCTGGATTTCCCTTTCCATTTTTTTCTTCACTGTTAGCATCTGTCTGAAACAGAATTTACTATGTAACACTTTGTGTTAGCAGACTGCTTAAATCATACATGAAATAATGCATTTTGGTTGCTTAATGAGGAATGCAAAATTAGCTTCTGAAATACTGATCATTCAGTCAGGTCTAGTGCCCTGCTTGCATTCTTATAAGTCACGGATCTCTTCTTCTTTTTGGCTCAAGAATTACTGTAATAATTTTCCATGTTAGTCTGCATCATGATAACCTCCCCCCCACATCTGTTAAAAGGTCTGTTATAGTTTCTAACTCAGTGACAGAATTGGATAAATATTGTGCCATACTCTTCAGGGCTGGTCTGCCTTTATCAGCAAACTATTTTCTTCGCCTCTTTTGGTTCTGACCTTATTGGAGTTTACTCTCGTGCAATTCCCTCTAAGACTGAGACTTGGCAAGGCAGCAAAGCATCTGCTCAGGGGCTCTGTGGGACCTGCTGCTCTGGTTGCAGTTGAGTCAATACGTTCCCCTTCTGTGCCCATTTTTGGCTCCTTTTCATGGCTTCCCTGTTCTGTATCCCCCTGCTCTATAGCTACCTCTTATCTCTGCCTCTTTCCCCTTGCGCAGGTCAGACAGTCATTTCTTTATCCAGTTTGATCAAATGTACCAGGAAATAGAGTAATAATTATATTACACAACCGTCTTGAACCTGGGTTAGGGCATGATTGGGTTGGCCTCCCTGGGTTGGGAGGCAGGCACTTCTGCAAAGCCAGTAGTCTCCCGCTGCGGAGATGTGTCGATGATAGGAAGAGGGAGTGGTGCATGTTACCTGCTAGTCCAGCTCAGCTTCACTCAGAAGAGTGCCTGACCACAGACTGAGCCTAATTACATGCTTAAATTTATGACAGATCTTTGGTGTCAGTGCCAAAGTAAGCTTACTGTGTGTAGTTCTCCACTACAGAAAGGGATATTTTTGTGAAAAAGTAGCCACCTAGAAAGGTGAATAGAATTTTGTTGCACAAATAGGACTGTGTGTGTGTGTGTGTGTGTGTGAGAGAGAGAGAGAAAGAGAAAGTAACAGGGCTCTCTAGTCTGTACGAAACATTTGTGAATCTCGTTTTGCTCTGATGGTCAGTTGGATTCATCTCCTCTGTATGCTTAGCACTGCTTCTCGAAGGGCAAAAGTGCTTTGTTCACACTAAAGAAATCTGTTTTCCCTTCCATCCTCACTGGCAGGCCACACCACTTTCTTCCTTGCAAGACTGAGCAACTTTTCTTCCACAACTCCCATGTTTCTCATAGACATGCTATTAGTCTGCTCTAATGGGAGCCAGAACAAACACCTCCACTCCCGAAGAGGTATTAGAGAAGTTATGTCCCATCTCACTTATTTCTTGGCACTGAAGTCCCAAGATAATGTTGTGATATACATGATTGTGGGATGCAAGTGTTATTCGTTCTGTCTAAGCATGCATTAGTACCAGAAATGTGCCCTTGTTTTCCTATTGTCCTGCTATGTATGTTTTGATTATATTGTTTTCAAATTTTAAATCACATTTTTAAAATGTACTTTTTATCTGGAAGAGAAAGTAGTAGACAGTGTCCTGAGAATTTATGGGAGGCCCATAATTTATTTCATACCTGGCTGAGATTACCAGATGCTCCAAAGTGAAAGTTAAAAATATGAGTAAAGAATTCTAATGTTTCCATTGGTGTTTCTAGTGAAGTTATAAAGTCCACAATCTAAAAAGATCTCTCATGTCAAAAGTGCTACATTAGTAATCCCATATGCATTAATTCAGAGAGGAAGAATGTCAGAAATGTATTATATCACTGGCAACCCAGCCTGAGAAAGATTTCATTAATGAAAAAAGAATCACAACTTTCTCAACTCTCTATCCCACTGAGGATAATATTGGAAGTGTAAGTTGCACGCCCCAGCTAAAGAGTTATTTTATTGTCATGGCCAGGTGAAAAACAAAGATAGAAAGATCTGTGAAAAACTAGGGTACAAATTTTGAGCTGTCGTGGCTAGATATAGAGTTATTGACTCCTCTTAAAAATGTATTATCATGTATTAGTTTATATTCAGTGAAGAGCTGATTTTAATGGATCTTCAGCAAGTGAGGTTTCAGACACTATGACACAGGAGCTATGAAAATAGCGGCCGACGCAACAACGTAGTTTTAGGGGTGGTGTCTCCCTATGGTACAGTGTCAGGGAGGATGCTTGTGCCACTGCTTGGTGCTTAAGTCAGTTAGGTTTTTCCTCTTTGGATTTCACTTTTCTTCCAAGGACTGCTTTAACCTGTTGATTTTCATGTCATGGCAAAAGGTCACCTGTTTCTATGACCTATGAGGAAACTTGAAGGGCATGAGAACAAAGACAAGAAGGCAGTTAGAAAAGATGAGGTATTTCTTGAGCTTTTTTTGCTGTTTGCTGCTTTTCCATTTTTATTCAGTTGTTCTAATTTATACTTTTAGTGTTCTCAGAGAATTTCTGGCATTTGGTTTTGGTACGTTTCTGTATCTGCTAATTCAGAATAAATTAATGGAGACTTAGCAAGAGGAATACTGTGACTTTTTTCCTCTTGGCATCAATTAGGTTTAGAGAGCACATGCCATACAGTCACATGTAGCTTGCAATCCGTTGCGAAATGCAAACCTGTCAAATCTTTTATGCCTGCACTTGCTTTTCCTAAGCTTGCTTTTCTTCTCCTAATGTAGACTAACATTAGGACTGTATTTGTACTATTCTGATATTTATTGTTTCAGAAGCTTCCAACAAAATAGTTGGATGTGATACTTGGAACCAACTTCAGCAGAGCTATGAGCATAATGCTGTTGAAATTCATAGGTCTGCGTTTTTAGCTATAGAATTACATATGCTCTAAGCAGAAAATGGCACATAGTTCAGGGTTCAGAATTTCTGCTGAAGCTGAATCCAGAAATATTTCCCTAGCTTTGATGTAAAATTCTGCATTAAGAATGTTATGGAGAATGTCCTTAAATGTTGCTGAATTCTCAATTTTGACTTTTTTTTTTTTTTTTTAAAGTTGAATTTATGACCAACTTGATAATCAGAAGTCAAGGTGCTGTTACAGCATGTAAAATGTCTTCAGAAATTTCCTGGAAAATCTGGGCTGCTGTGAAAATGTTCTGATGTTCAGCTTCTTTAGTTTTGGGACTTTAAGTGGAGTCCGCAGGCTGCTACACCAGCCAGGATTTTTATTGCCATTTCTCCATACAGCATTAATGTCAATCTAAGGGCTTGATAATTTCTTTTTTCTCTCACTGAATCTGATTAGTGCTTTCTTCTGATGAAAAATGTCAAGAGGTGTGGTAAGAGTTGAAAGTGATACTTTTTAAGTACATAAGCTCCTTTTTTCTCTGTGCTTGAGGACATTGGTAGATTTGATATTGCTAGATTTGATACTGCATATTGAAGTAAGAATAGTATTCAATGATTTGGTGGAGTTAGTGTGATATAAAAAGATGTGAAGTTAGGAATCACTGTTAATTCTACCAATCGTGATATGTGTACATAGATAGTATTTAAAATTATTTATTTATTCTTTCCTTTAACCACTTTAATGACAAACTTCCATAAGGCGATGATTGTGCATTACGAATTATGTCCAGTGATTTCCACAGGTATATGCCTAGCTTTCTCTCTTCTGCTGTTTGGAGGTTTGGGATGTATTAACTTTATGAACTTCATGGAAAAAAATATTGCTTTTTAGAAGGATTATTCAATTACCCACTTCAGGCAAAATGCAATAAATCTTACGTTTCACTAAAGCCAGGCATTAATCAGCAGACCCTGCAAGCATGACGGCTCCGTTCTTCTCAATGTCCAGCAGGCTTAAAACAATATTCCTTGTCTTCATTTCATTGCTCAGAGGTACAAGTGATCAATTCTTATTATTTTGCAGCTTTTTTTTTTTACTTACTACCCTCTGTCTTCACCTTTCGAAAATGCAGTAACCCCCAGTTGTATTTATTTTGATTATAGCTAATATGCTATTCCTTGTTTTAAGTTATTTTTCCCTAAACTCCTTTAAAATTGTTTATTCTCTTTTGGAATTCTACATTCTCTAGTAGATCAAAGCAATGTGTGAGAGAGAAAGTGATACAATACAGTATTTCTCTTGAGCACCTAATTTCTTGTGGGAGGTTACTTGCTTGTCAGGAAATGGTGTTTGCAGCTATTTTCAATATATTTTTTCTTCTCGCACAGATGATGTTGTCTGTCTGAATACTGTCTTTTCATTGGTGGCAAAAACATGAAACAGCTTTGATGCTTTCTAGTGAAAAGATGGTGTTTATAAAGTTTTTAATTACAAACATTTTTCACTTTATTATTAATCACATATTGCAGTTCCTCATTATTCATGGCTTGCTTGCTAATGCATGGTGAAAGTATTCTGTCTAGGAAGAGAGTGTGGAATATTTAGATAGGCAAGGAAAAGAAAGCTGTTCTCTATGCCTTTATGTGAGGCTTGGCACATTCATATTTAAATGGATTTTGCACAGCTAGGAACATTCCTGGCAGTTGCACTGAACTAGCTTGTTCCTCTTCAGTGTCTGTGCAGTGAAGAATTGCTTGCAAAGTCAGTGCAAGCGACTTTTTGTTTATTTGTACTGGTTATCTTACAGACTGGAAAGATCCTATTACACTATACCATTGCACGCTGCTGAATGTCAACAGTAACAGGAAGCTAAGCAAATATTTTTCAAGGATGTAAGTGAAAGCCTTTTTGGAGATGAGAAAATAGGAAATTTCACACTGCAATATTATGTCTGAAGAAATTAGGGCATACTTCCTTGGTTAATATATGTTTTTTGGTCTGTAATGCAGGCACTTTTTTCACTCTTCAGTAGATGGTGCCAGAGTCAAAGTAACCTTTCCTCACTTTCTTTGAAAGACTGTCCTTATGTTTGCCAGTGTTGTTAAAATATAATTTGTAAATATCATCAAAATGCCTTTGGTGGATATAGATATTCAAGAAGGAGTTTTGTGGCAGAAAGTTCTTTTGGTGGTTTGAAGATGGGTTTAATCTACTTCATCTGCTTAATCTACTTTAATCTACTTCAAACCCTGGACAGAAACTAAGATTAGAGAGCAAAGACCTCTCTATGTCACAATTCAGGAATTTGCTGGTTCTGAATCTACTTTCCCCACTGTCTCCAGATTTTACATGGGTGAGCAGTGCCACTGGAAACAAACAAAAAAACTAACAAAAAAAAAAAAAGCACACACAAAAAAAGAAAGGCAAATTATAAATGAACCTGTGAAACAAAAATCACAGAGAGAGGCCACTACCCAAAGTCTTCTTAGCTTTGAACAACTTGCAGTATTCCTGTGGCAACTAGCAGTGCTTATTATTTTTCATGTTTCACTCACCTGTCTCCTAGTTTGTTGAAGCATTTCTCAGCGGCTCTATTTATTGAGATGATGATTGAAAGTCTCCTAATTAACAAAAATATGTTGAGGTCCTGAGGCCTATGCATTTGATATCTACCTTTTATTCAACAAGATGGCAGCTATTCAACTTACTGTACAGTAGAATATTTTTGAAGTAGCAGAAATATATAAGATTTGGGATAACAGCTTTTTAAAATGTGAGAATCAAAAGAAAAAGAGAAGAAAGATAAATATTTCAAAAATAGAAAACAGAAAATTGGAGAGCAGGGGCAAAGCTTGCTTCAAAGGCCTAAAGTGAGAATTGAGAGTAATCAATAGCATCAGTATTACTGTGATTTTCAAAATAAATTCTTCAACTTGTAATTTTTGAATTTCAGGGAATGAGAAAAGGCAAAAATTCAGAAATATTATTTTTGACTAAAATTCTACAATATTAAAGGAAATGTTTAAACATGGTATTTCATAATTAAACTTCCCCCCCTCCCCCCAAATTTGCAGTGGCTGCTGATTGCTGTATGTTCTGTGTTGTCCTCGTTCGCCCTACGATACCTCCCAGACTTAGGAGGGTCTCAGGGCAGGGGTTCAGCTGCTTGGCAGCTCTTGCCTTTGCTTGACTTTAGGGACTTCTGGAGTCTTCAAGGTGAGGCCTCTGGTTGAGATCCCCTGAAATGACATTCCTAAGGCTGGAGCCAGGCTCAATTCCTGCAGAAGAAACACATACAACCCCGTGAGAAATTTCGGAGAAAAAGAATACTCTCTGAGACATCCTCTGGTACTTTCTACCCAGCTTATCTTTCTCCTCAGCTCTGACTAGGAGCATTCCTACAAATGTGTGCTACTGTTCTGAACATCCTACTCTTTGGCTACAACATTCTCTTTGCTGCTGGCCTAGTTTTGGAGTTTCTTTTGAAATAGTTTGCTTCTGTCCCTAGGCAACAGACAGTTCAGCGTTCCAGCTCACTCTGTGTTAGACTGAGGGAAGATCCCAAGCAGGTTGCAGGTCTGGTGCCTTAGTAAATTAGAGTCTGCAGTGCAGATGCATTCTCATTGAGCTTGTCTTGCTGCCACTGCAGCCAGATGACAATCATCTGTTTTCTTTGGTAGAAACAAGCTTGGACTTGTTTGATTCTGTTTGATAGTTACATTAAGCCAAAAGGATTTTTTTTTAAACTATAAAACTAATTGAGGGATGATCAAATATCCACCCAGGCTTGTTTTCTCTCTGAGAAAGCCAGTGCTTCTTTTGCAGAGGGAATTTTTAGCTCTCATTGCCCTGCACGGTTCTCCCCAGATGGAGAGAAGGCAGTGTGTTTGCTAGGTCAGCAACATCCCTTCAGCGTGTTGGCGTGTTTGTGATAACTGCTTGCTTATTTGCACAACCTTGGTTCCTATCAGGAAGGCTGCAAACTTTCAGTTTGCAGTATCTGGACTAAGTCAATGTAAGGCAGGACAAGGAGAGAGAGACCTTTGAACTTGTTACATCTTTAGTCCTGTTACATCTTTAGTCCTGGCAGCCCAGCTGTGCTACCAAGGACAATTTTGACTGTGGTTGTCACAAGTCTGGTCATGTTTGCTATACAGTGTCCAATGTGTCCCCTTATTTCAGGGACACTGGAGTGCTGCAGTACTCTGGTGTTAAATGCTGCCTTCAGGATGGGACAAAGGGAGCTACGGATTACTGTCTCTCCCCTGGTTTTTATCTGGAGGGGTTTTTTTTTGTTGTTATCCACTTCGAATGTAGTTAAATGTTTTTTACATACTGTGATTAAAATTTCGGTCTGGAAACAGACAAACGACAAACAAAATGGGTAACTCAGGCAGGATTCAGGCAGCTGTGAGTTACACTAAGCATCTTCAGTGAAATTTGGTTTATCTAGAAGGTCTTACTGTATCATAACCCAACTATCATCTGGATAATAATTCCAGCCATAATTTTATCATGCTGTTTATATTTGCTACCCACGAGAAGGCTCATTCCAATAGCAATATTCAAAAAGATGTATTTAATATTGCATGTAGTCCCTGAAGGTTCAGGTAAGACCATAGGGAGATGTATACAACCACCCAAGTGTTTTAGACTATATCGTTCTGCTCACACTCTAATATACTAAGACAGCTCACATATATGTAGCTGCCTGGATAAAAGTAATACCTTTTCAAGTCTGGCCACAGTTACATAATATGACTTAGTGGGTGACAGGTAGAACCAGCTATGGCCAATAAAACACTCGACTGTCAAGAGCAGCACGTTTTTAAGTCTTTCTGCAGGTTAGTGGAGTGTGAAAAGTAGATTATGTTTATGAATGCCCTATCCTTATGCAACTCTGTGCTTTGCAAACAGAAATAGTAGCCCAATCCAGAGCATTCATCAATTAAGCTGCACTTTCAAGACTAGAACTCAGTCTCCCAAATTCCCTTGTGTTATCCAAAAAGCATCTTGGCGTTGCTGCTCCAGAATTTATAAGCAGAATATCCATATGCTGATGGATATGAACTTGCTGAACTGTGTCTATGTCCGAAGGGACTTGAGTTCACTGCTGCATGTGATTTCCGCGCATCTCTGCATTCAAGTTACTCTTCAGTTCCTGCAGAACTTGCAAAACAGGAGGGAAGAGCAACACCTTGTGCAGACATGTGAAGCAAGAGCACAAAGTAATTCCGAACAAGCTCCACAGGCAGTGACAGAGCCTCCAGTTTACACAGAAAGAAGATCCAGCCAGACTGCACTGCAAGTTGCAGTAGTCTACTCGGGTACATAGATTCAGCGCTGGCTTAGCGCAGCCAGTACTTGCTCTAGTCCTTGGAGCTCAGTGCTCAGTTAGCATAGTTAGTGCCTGGGAGCATGGAAGAACCTACAAGCAGGAAGGATCACCCAGGTCATATATCTCTCTGATCACAGGCTACCTCTTAGGAGCTGGAATATCCTAACTTTGAACTGCAGTGAAAGATCAACAGCAAAACCTATAATAACTCATAGGAAGAATATAAGGTCTACAAGGAAATACGGCAACACAAATGATTGGATACATTTCATCTTGTGCTGTGGCATGTAACTGGGTATTTTCTTCAAGGCTTGGTGTATAAAACTGGTCAGGCAAGATAAAAGTGACTGAAGAACCATAATCACCCAATCACCTCCTTTGTCTCCAGGATTTGGAACCTCTGTGAGTGCAGTACTCTCATGGAAAATACTTAGAGACTGGCTAAATTTGTGGCTAATGTAACTGAAGATAAAAGAAATATTTAATAATACATTCCTGCTGTTGTCCAGCACATTGCGCTTTGTGTGAAAGCATGCGAAGGCCTCTGTAGACAGTGGAGGTAACTCAGTGCAGTGGGATGGGAAAGAGGGTGTCGCTGGTTATGATTCAATTGTAACAGAGTGCCTGAGGTTATTCTAGCAGACAGTGTGTACAGCTCCAAGATCTGAAGGGGCTTTTGGTGATTTGAAACATGCAGTTGCTGAATGCTGGATTTGATTTGTTTTCTGGAAGCTCAGAATAAAGAGGATAACTTTAAAAGGAGTGTTAATTCCTTAGCCAGGGACAGTTGCCATCTCATCAGAGGCACATGTGTATAGGATTAGCTCCTCTCTTAGGCTTTTGAAGCTGATCTGTAATATAAAAAGAAACTTCTGAAACAGGCAGGATCTGTGCTGACCTCCCCTATGGGAAGATGGGACAGTGACCACGTGGGTGGTAGAGTGTAAGTTTCCATGAAGTACGGATGGGAGCTTCTTTAGTATTTTACACTGATTGCCCATCAGAGAAGGTTGGCTCACTGGCAAGGTCAATACTCAATATGTGACTTGTTCCTCCTGTTTGTTTATTTAACATTGCTTTGGGTACATAATAACAACACTCCTTGAACAGTGTGACTTCGAGTAGAACTGATAGGAAGCAGATGGGGATGAAAGTGTCAGATCTGCTAATCCTGGTATCAGTGTTGCTGCAGAGTTCATTCACATGGCAGCCCTAAGTGGGTTAGGCGATACAGAACCAGTACATAGGTCAATGCCAGAGGTGGCCATGTAGCTTGTTCCCATTCCATCAGAGCACATGCACAGCCCAGTGGAATGATGATTCATCTAGGAAGCAATGCAAACACATCCACAGCTCTCTCAAACACATGAAAAGAAGTCGTGGTTTCGTGAGTCTCAAAACCCAGTGTTCCTTAGATCTCATTGTAAAGTCTTAATGGTGGAGCATTGCTTCAAAAGAGACAATTTACAAATGTTCAATGTGGGCTCAATTTTCCCCCATCACAATAAACTTATCGATGAAGTATCTCTTATTTATTATTATCCATGGTAAAAATGAACCACTCTTAACTCTTTTTTTTCATTTAATTCAGGCTTTAATCTCTTTAAATATGCATATAGGCATGGTCAAACTTATTCTGAGTAACTTTGAGCTTACTTAAATATTGCAAGTGTGAAACTGTGACCCACACGTGTTACATTAACACTTTACATAGGAGATTCATGTGTAGGTGAGAGAAAAACCATATGCATATATGAGGTGAAAATGGAACCAGTTGAAAAACGGAAGACTGGAAAAGGGTTGGAAAACAATGAGAGAGAAAGGAACAAAATGATTTTCTGTGCATGTGTAGCTAAATACACAATATAAATTTAGAGATTTCTAGCCCATCTTGTTCAAGTCTGGCATTTGTGAATGCACCCCAAAATAGCTTTAGATATGAAAAACAATCAAAATCTATTTTGAAATGTATTGAAGTACTATCTTGGTAAAACTAGCACAGTGAGGGCTTTTAACTTAGCGGCAGCAAAATGTTGATGAACTTGAGTTAGACTGTGAATCATACAAATCAGATATTAAAAGATTTACAAAACTGGAAGTGTTACAGGATTTTCTGGATTTTGTTTGATAGAAATGAATGCTTTCCATGTAAATTAAGAAAATATTAATTGAATTTCAGTAAATTTCAAGAATAGATTCTATCTACCCTCTTTCATCTGTCTGCTTTTACATGTGCTTACTTCATAAGGAAGTTCATATCTATTTAGTGTTTTCTTATAATTCTTAAACCTAATGCTTTTTAAAAAGGCTCATGCATATTTTCTATCATTATAAACCCACATTTTCTGTAATAGCATCTGGTATTTGAACACCGCTTCAGAATGAATCTTCCCGGTTCTGACTTTGGAAATGTATACAGTATAGAGAAGTCTTCTGAAGTCAGCTGTTCTTCCCTCTCTGCTCCTGTAAAGTGGTTTGAAGAGTTTTCGGAGCGTGGCTGATGCACCGCTTTCGTTTCAGCATCACTAAGGACATGCTTTGAGTGTTTCCCCAAACATAGTTGCACTCATGTTTTTCAAGGTGCCATGGAGCCTTTTTCAGGAGCTCTCAAAATCAGTGTGGCTTCATAACATATTAGGAGGAATTCTGTAAAATGACTGAAAAAGGGGAAAAAACAGTATATGCAAAGGGGAAAAGACCTCGAAAAACAGTACTTGAAGTTGTGTGTCTTTTTCATGGTTATAAACAAAAATATTTGTGAAAGATGAAAAAACAAAGCAAAACAACACAAAAGAAAACCTTTTTTGAGTCTTGGAAGTTGACGTGGTCTTTCACATTTTTCCCCGAAAGCTGTTAAGTATCCAATTAATGAAAAGTTAACCAACGTTGTTGGTGGGTGTTGGAACACTTGAAAACTGAGGTGTGCTTCAAATTAAGAATCAGGGGCATTTTAAAAATGGCTGTCATTTGAGGTTATCCTATGAGTGTACAAGCCAGTGCAGCACTTAAGCAAGCAGAGATATCTTCAGTTCTAAGGCATTTCTGTAGCGAGACAGAAGTAGCTGAGTGCCGCTAGCAGAGAGAGGGACGTTCTTAGGAGGCATGCGCTGATTCACTGCGTGTGGTCTCGAGAGGGAAATATCCATCCTCCCTCAAGCGTAGGCAAGGTCAGCCAGCCCACTTGCTTAGGGCATGTTTCTAAGCCTTGGACTAGTCATGGGTAGCCTTCCATGGACCCTAATGCAACCAGGATTAAACCAAACCAAAATCATCCTTTTAGCACAGCTACCACATTTTGCTGAAGGGTGCTTACTTTGTTAAACTTTTGATATTAGGAGTTTTAAGGAAAAGGAAGATCATGCAGGCAGAGGGATTCCAGGTAGAAGAGAGGGATATGAATAAAAATGCCTTTCATTGTATCTTTCTCTGCAAAATCTAGCATAAAGCGAGGGCAGTGACTGTGATAATAAAGGCAAGCGAAAAATGAAAGAAATGGTGCTTAAACATAATCTCGATAACAGGAAAATTTTAAATGGACAATTTAACATGAGAGTCTGCATGGAATTATTTTTCATTAAACAATCAAAGCTTGTGGTAATGCAAATGAAATCCATTTTTAGCTGCAGGAAATTCTGACAATTTCAGAGGAATAAAAAATATGAGAATAATAATATCATGATGGTAATTCACAGCAATTATAGAAAAACATAATTGCATAACACAAGCCCTAATCAAAGCTCAGAAGGGTACTTTGGCAATCATTAGGATTTCAGAACGATTAGCGCTTACCTTTGTCATTGGGCATCACACAACAAGCATTATTAATTTCATGTCAATCTCGAGCATAATTTTCCTGATCAAATATCAGTCCCTAATAGATAACCACAAAGATTAGTTTATCTGACACTGATTTTGGTGAAGTGTATTTCCAAGAAAGAAGCTTTGCTGGTGATTGCTTTGGAAGAAGCAATGTTGTCCTTGAACTCAAGCTATTTCTCAAGGTTTGTGGGTTGTTCTACATGTGTACAATTTCCATCAATTCCACTTGCACCTATTCCTCTAAAAGCTTCAGAGCATTGTCCATAATTTCCCTCTGGACATCTTTTGGGTGTAATTTTCTAAGCTTCATACATCTGTGAGTTCATTAATAATCAAAGTGTTATTGAACTATACACATAGTTTGTACTGCCATAGTGCATAGATAACAGATCATTTGCTCTCACTGTAGCTGTGGCTTCCAATGTGATTTGCAGCTAGTGCTGAATTATTCTAAGCATAGAATTTGTTTGGTTCTTTTGTTGTTGTTGTTTTTTTTTCCCACTGAAGAACTATATTTTCACTTAAATCTGCCCAAACAGCCTGCTGTGAAAGAAGGGGCATTTTACAGTTGGTATGGAGGTGAAGGAAACATCTGAGGGATCAAAACTGAATTTAAGAAAAAATAATACAGTGCTGGAGTATTCAGATTACACTCATGAGAGAAGAAATGATCAGTCTTTAGGAGAGGAGTTAGTTTTCAAAAAACTGAAGAGGTAAATAAAAGCACCAGTGGACATTTGAAACCAAAAGTGAAAAATCTGAAGCAGTGATTTGGAGAAAGCCTGTAATATGTAAGAAGATCCTGGAGAACATGGGTTTTCTTCAGGGGGTTTTGAAGAACTGAAATCCCCAAATCAATTAAGGCACAAATAACTGAAGAACATTTATTTAAGTTGTTATTAGAAGTGTGCATTTGGGCATGTATACTGTTCTCCTACATTCAGTAGAAGGAGGTGTATTTTGTGAACAACAGCTCCCTGAACACAAAGCGCCAGCTCTTTCTCTGGGCCTTTATGGTCCTTTACATACTCCTCTGTATGCGGTAAATTGTTTTTTAAGTAATTCTATTCTAGTACTAGAATATATTTTAGAGACTATGCACATGTTCTATTCTTTTTTAAGGGGGGGGGGGGTTGTGTATAGCAAAAGACATTGGCTGGTAGCTAAAAATGTATATTCATTTGGAGTTTAGCAAAGACGTAACTTAATGATGCAGGTAAGGTCATTTCCGAGTGTCAGAAGTAGCATTGAATGTCTTCTCCTTT
The DNA here is from genome assembly GCF_059628265.1 of Tinamus guttatus. NCBI lineage: Eukaryota > Metazoa > Chordata > Aves > Tinamiformes > Tinamidae > Tinamus > Tinamus guttatus. The sequence continues at coordinate 3,852,819 of NW_028288822.1, read as the reverse complement.
TCCTAACAGGCTCACTGTCTCTATGCTTTTCTCTGGGTTGCAGTAGGTTTGTTTTTTTGTTAGCAACTTATTTTTTAACACACCATTCTGACACCTTGACAGTTCATGTGCTAAATCAAACTTTACAGCAACTGGCAGGCAGTTATTAGATGTATTGCACTTAATTAACTTTGCACCTAATTACAAGCAATGCTGGCCGATTACAAAGGACATAAATATATTAGTGCCCTAACTGTCACATCTTGAAAATGGCTGTTTGAACAAGTCAAGCAAAAGCAATTACCACATTGTGTGCACGGTGAAGTGTAGCAGAGCACAGGAAGAGTGAACTGTGTTACTATTCGTAGGAATTTAAATTTTGCACTTTGCATTTCAGGTGACCCAGATGAGTATAGAGTGTGCTAGAAGATTTCCTTTGAACTGTACAAACACTTCAGGATTATTCCCCGTGTGTGAAGGGGAAGAGATGACTTGTGTTTTCTGGATGGGCAAGAATAACTTTGTTAGGTATCCACTGTGTGTGCCTGTAGGTGAAGGAGTACAAGGATTCTGGTGTTACGGAAAGAAGAGGGTCTAACACAGGTCATATTCCACAAGATCAAAAGCAAAAATTGTGATTCAGATTTGCAGCTGTGCAACTTTTACTTGTATAAAAGTTGCCAAAATGCGATGGAGAGCAGAATTTGATCACATCTGTAGAGGGCTATGTTGTAGAGAACAAATGTTAGCCCTGGGTTGGTGTTCTGTGGAAATCCGTCTTGTGTTAGCTCAGGAAAAAAAAATCTTTGTTGGCTTGAAAAGTAGGCAAGAAATTTACAACATTTAAAAAAATTTCATAAGCTTCTTTGTAAACAGACTCTACATAAGAGAGATCTTTCCTTCCGTATCAAGTGTCTGACATGGCCTCTCTTTTCCCATGTTGCAGGTGAATAGATAATTGTTATTGCACATATAGCGGTAGAGGGATATTGTGATTTGTTTTACAAAAAGTCTGGCTAGGAATAAAATCTGAGAACTGCTAAATTTCATTATTTCTTTCACTCCTTAAAGATTTCCTTTTCCTATTTAGCAGCAGAATAGTCCCTGAATTAACTATGTTTTGCAACAAAGCCTAACAAAAATATTTGTTTTCCTTTTCAACAAAACTTAGTCGCACACTTCATTTATTCAGCAATGCATAGACAAGCCGAGTTTAGCCCAGTCATACAAATTTCATGGCCAACAGAGTGTACCTTTTACTCTGTACGAGGTATTTAATGCTTTGTTCAGAACAGTACCCAGGTCACATGAACCAGTTTCATATATACTGGCCAAAAAAGGTCACTAAAACTTGACTTTGCTAGAGGCAAATGGAAAGAAACAGAGGGAGTCACAATGTGGCACTAAATTAGTGGCTGTAGGGCTTGTCTGCTGTTGTTATTTACAAGCTCTGAATAAAGGCGACTCTGATAATGTATATAAACCTTTCCCAGCCCAGAACAGCCATTCATTGTTAGGCACTTCTAAATGGGCTGCCTGTGTCCTTTCTGATACCTCATGGAAAAAGTAGGTGGCCTTTAACCAAAGTTTGGGATGCCTTTGTGATTGTATGGAAAAGTCAATTGACTCCTTTGTGTGCAACAGCATAGAATGGGGAGATCATCTGTTTTCAAATACAACATTACATCACTGCTGAAAATGATTAAGACAGTGATCAGCAGTTTTTACCCAATATAAAGTTAGAGAGATTACTGTGGAAAAATAAACCTATGCAGGGAATCTTCTGACAGAGTGATGTCAGGGAAATAAGCACTGTCTTTTGAAGAGCCTGGGCAAAAGTGCTCTGGCCCTTTGGACCTTCTTCCCTGGAACAGCCAGGAGCTCAGCCCAAGACACAGGTTATTTCAGTCAAGGGTTCATGGAAAGCTCTATGCTTGGAGTTTTCCAAGGCAAAATATGTGCTACTAAACTTTACACTGATGAGAAAATGCAGAGTGCAAGGAATTAATGCGAAATAATGTGGATTTGACACTTTCAGCACACAAAGTGAGTTGTGTTCAACATAAAAAGTATATTAAAAGGTCCGTTTCTTAGTGGTGTGCACTGTGCAGGCAACAAGTAAGCCATTAATAATGACTGAAAAAATAAAAGTAGACTTAAAAAGCATGTTCTGTGTATTTGGAGAAATTCAGATGATGCAGTATTAAGAAGTTACTTTAACAGGATATCGGTGCCTGCGTGTTTTTCTCATTCTTTTGTCCATACCACGTGATTCAATCACCATGAGTTAAAATACTCAACCTGAATCATCACTTAAACCATTCTTTTTTTCTCTGTTCTATGATAATCCCATGCTGGGGAAATGGGGATATATGGAGAAATATGCCATATTGCCACCTCTTTATTTTGAAACAGGATATCACAACTATTTTGTGCCGCAGCTTTGTTTGTGATGTCCTCGGAAGGGGACTGCCAACACTTCTTGTGCCTTCAGTTGCTCTGGAGCAGGATGGTAGCTTGGGTTTCCACTTGTGCAGACCTAAGAGGCTGCTGGCCGTTGGCTCCGTTGCGTGAAAGAGAGCGGGAGGAGTTAGGGGCTGCTGCCTCTCACGGCGCCTTCCTTTTGGACAGGCTCTGGTGAGAGACACTATGCAGCAAGGCAGCAGCCACGGCCTTGCGGAGCACAAGAATCCCACTTGTCTCTGCAAGGCAGTGTCACCAGGGCTTCCAGGAACTCAGCAGGAGCTCAAAGACCTGCGCCTTAGAGGAGCTGCAATCACTCAGCATCCAGGGTGTCTGAGGCAAGGCTGCACAGTCGTGGTGAAGTTTTCCCCTCACTTGAACCATGGTCTTTATTTAAGCATTGATTATATGGCCTTACAGCAGTTGCCCTACTTCTCCCCCTCTATACTCATTGGGAGTGGAGAAGGTGGGGAGAATGCCAGGAAATCAACTATGGCAGCTAGTTTTCCCACTTTCGTAGTATTTTATTGGCTTCTATGGTGTTCCTCAGTTTCTTCACGTTTGTCATATTTGCTATACTGAAACGTTGGCAAAAAGTGAGCTAGGTAATTGTTCTTTTTATCCTGTAGATAAAGATTTCTTGGCCACGGTTTCTGAAGACTTACAACCTCAGTGCTCTGCTAAGAAACACGGTCTTGTAAGATTCAAGGAAATTGTCTTATCTGACTTTTAGCCACTTTGGAAACATTTAAAGAAAAACTGGAGACTGCAGTGATATACAAGGAATTGAAAAGTATGTAAAAACGCTCTGTCTAGGTTTCCCCTCTAAGTCTGCTTTGATCACAGAAGAGCCTGCTTTACAGTTTGACTTTTACACTCTCTTGTAATGACTCTTTCCATCTGAGTGCATCGTACTATAGGAAGCTAATTGACTTTGACTTCTCTGCTTCTATTCCCAGTGGGATAATGCCAGTTGTAATTCTTTTATTGATTGTTTAGAGCAATTAGCAGAAAACAAATTTCTCCAAAGAACAGATAATTTGGTTTTGTTACTCTCTACCATAAAGATATACAATTTGTTATCTGAAAAAAAAAATTAATAGGAAACACATTCCATCTGCTTATTATCTGAAGAGAGGCAGGTTACCTCATCCTGAATGTCATCAGTAATTAGTGCTCTTGTGCTGCCACCATCTGCACCAGTGGCTGGCAATCTGTCAGTGGCTTCAAATGCCAGTGCTGATTGTGTTTGTCTGTGCCAAGCAATGGGCAGACCGTATGTGATCCTGAAATTTGTAAACAGTAGTTGGCTTATGTAAGTTAACCAGGCAGTTTAGTTATGTATTTGACTACTGCCCTGGGAAGGACATGAGACTTTAAACCTCCAGGGCAATTCCGAGTCATTGGGTCACCAGCACTCGGCCCAGAATGTCACTCTCAATTAATCAGGTTTCTGATGGTCACAAATGGTTTTTGTTTCCATTTTGGAAGACGTCTGGATTGACACTGGGGTCCGAATGGTGGGGCCTGTTGTCTCACATTCCATCAGCATCACTGCAGTCCATGATAACCAGCAGATAAACCCTGATATAACTCACAGAGGCTTTGTTAATTGCAAAGGCTTCTTAGCTGTTATAGAATAGATAAATTCTTCTATGCTAGATTAGGATGGATTGTGTTTTACGGTGGGTGAAGTTTCTTTAAAAAATATAGCCAGAGAAAAGGAAGTAATGATTTAATCCTTAGGCACTGATATTAGTGTTTTCCTGGCTTATCAATCTGTTAGTCTTGGTTTAAAAAAATGCACCAGATTTGTTTTTATTAATTTGTGTTGGGAAGAAAAAATCTGAAAAATCTGACAGCCTCATGAAATAGCTTCTGAGGGTCAGAGACTCTGAGATCCTACGTTCAAGGGTTTCAGTGCTTTTGTAAGAATACATCTCTAATGGTATGGAGCTGGCTGTCAAGCTTAAATTTGCATCATAGTTACTATAAGGTAAATGATTATAGTATAAGGGGTTAGTGAGCTACATGTTTAGGTATTTTTCATAGATAATCTCCTGAGAATGTGTTCTGTCATATGAATGCAAGTATATACAAGTGCAGCTGAAAATTAATTGCTTTCTTTGGCACATGGTTTTAAAGCCTCTGTTAAGAGAAGTTACTCCCAGCATCACATGATGGAAAATACGTTATCTGCTAATGGTGCCTATTGCTTGAACCTGGGCATTTTCCTTTCTGGGACTACTGGAACAGAAGACAGTTAATGATGTGGGACCCCCCTGGCATTGCGAAAACAAATGCATTTCATAACTGTATAATGGAATACAATTTCCAAGGGACTGGATGATGTTTGCCCTCGGTGTGTGAGGCCTAAGTAAGTGCAGGGAGTAATCTCTTTTTTGTTGTTGTGAGAACATGAAGCTGCCACTGAAGGCAGCTTAGGGTCAAGGGTGAGAGTAATCATGAATTTCAGAGGGTCCATTTTAATGTATTGCTGAAGATCTGATGCTAGGTGGAGGTACAGTTGGACTAGTTGGTCTTTAAAAATGGATGAAAAAATATTAGAGGCGGCGGCAAAATAGGGAAGAGTATGAAGCGTACTAAGAAAACCCTCCCCTCTTGGGGAGGAAAGTATATATTTATATCGTAATTTTGGAAATGGTTAACGTAAGGAAGGCAATATTGTAATGAAGAGGAGAGTATTTTATGACCTGTAAAATGTGCATTCACAAAAGGTAATCTGCATGTGGGCTGATCCAAAGTACCGTGAATTGAAATAGTTGGTTTTCAGTAGATTTGAGACCTAGCAAATTTCTTCCAGTGTTTAATGAGTAAACTTAATATACAGATTTTTAATCTACAGAATTTGGTGCCTTCAGGTACCAGAAGTAGTAGTTTCTCTTAAGAATTGGACATCCTATGAAAACGTAGATGTTTACTATCTGATAGGAATAGCAATATGTTATAAGAATTTTTTATTCTTTCATTTACTTTTGTGTCATTTGCATATTATAAAATACAGTGAAAAAAGAATGTTTCTGTTTAATCTGAGGTAGCAGTAGACCAGTACCAAAAAACAGATCATTAGCTTTTGTATTGGAGGAGGAAAAAGCCTTTTCCTTAAGGAAAAATTGGAGGAGTTTTAATAGCAATGTAGGGATTTTTTTTAATATTTAATTGTGAAGCTCAGCAGCTTTTCCTCATGTAAAATAGGAGGCCATCACAAATAAATGTGGATAATAAAATTAAATGTGATGCCAATACTGTAAATCCAACATGGGGTTTATTGTATCACTGAGCTTTTTAAAACATTAGCATTTCTTGGCTTCATCTAAAAGAAATAACTAGTTCCAGGTGAATCACCTCAGACAACAATGTTGGTGGACATGCATCACTCAGAGCACGAGGAAACAATTCACCAGGAGCATGTTAGATGTGAGAATATTTTGTTATGGAATAGTGATTAACATTCCTCTTTATCTCATTAGCTTATATGTTATTATATATAAATTAATTTCTGTTAGCTCCTACAGCCAGTTTAGTTAATGTACACACATCTTGGGTTCTCATTTAACGAACATGTTATACCTTAAAATATTATATTAAATTAGAGCCTTTCTGCCCAGATAGTTTATGAGAATGTCAAACATGGTAATATAAATTAATATTTAATGCAGCAAAGTTAACAATTTCCATTTAGCTGAAGAGAACTGAAAGCAGTTCCCGGAGGCAGAGCTGGAGCTTTCTTCTGGAGGCCACTGAACTCCATGGAGTTAAACTTAATGCTGACTTTGTTAAGTGTTAGAATATGGGTGAGGGTGGATGACAAATTAGGGAGGCAGATAGTTGCATATTCCAGTGGACGTCCTTCTTGTGATCAAGGCCAGTGTTCAGGCCTATGTATGCTCAGTTCATTCTATATGGTCCTCTGCAAATTGTTGCATGTTAGCTCTTTTCAGTTACAGAGAGCAGGTTATTTTTATTTGAGCAGGCAGAGGAAGGCTCAGTGCAGTGATTCTTGTCACAAGCACCAGGAGTCATGGGCTGAAACACAGGCCTCCAATAAAGCCATCTCAGATGCCCTCATGTATCCTGGCTGGCCTCTGAAGACCATGTCAAAACTTTGCTGGGAGATGGCAAACAAGTAGGTGCTTTAGACCTTATTCTCTGCTGTCCTCCTTATATTCCTTGCATTATAGCATCAGTGTCCTGGAAAGATCACAAAGAAAGAGAATTGTTAGAGTAGAAAGCTAAACAAAAAAGAAAAATCTAAAGGAGTTACCAAAAGAGTCGAGATTGAAAATGGGGAATATAGAACTCAGTTCTAGCTCCAGAAACTCTGTTATTTCCTGTTGGAAAATAGCATTCAGTATGCTGAAGTCACTATATCTGCTGCTTAGGTCTTTTGTTCTTTGGTCAAATGGCAGCTGCGAAAATGCCAGTACATTGTTTTAGCCAAAATGTGTTCACAAAGTAAGAGTTCACTTTTTTTTTTTTTTTTTAAAGTACTGCCTATAAAACAATATTATTTCTCTGAAATTAAATCTTCTTCTTTTCACTCAGGCCAACTTTTTTCCCAGATAATCTTTTAGAACAGATGTTTTTCAGGTGATGTCATGATGTCATCTTACTCATAATGCAGGCTTTCTCCTGCAGCTCATTTGTGAGATGAAAATCACTATCTTTCTGACTAATGCTTTTTTTTTTTTTTGCTTGTAGTAACTGGATTTTTGTTAAGAACTGAGATAAAAGAGAGTAATTTAAGCCATCATTTTTTCAGTTAGAAAATACAGTTTAGCATGTAAGATTGTTCCCTGATTGTAAATAATATATATACAGACAGTGAATAGTTAACTATAGGTAAAGATCAATTAAGTAATGTCATCTGAAACTTACTTATTTTCTTCTTTGTCTCTAGGATTTTCATTGGTCAAATATAATTATCAATATAAATATCATTGTCAAAAGGCAGTTCTTGAAAGACTAGCTAAACTTCACTGTAAATTGCAAATACCGAGACAGGATCAAGGAAGAACTTAAGGCTTTCCTGGTAAGACATGCTCTCAAAGTTCTGCTTTTATTCTTCATTTTATTGTGAAAGTTTCAAACACATAACTTTAAGTACTTCTCTCTATTTAGTTTCGGTCTTTCTAGGTAAATAATTAGTTTCTCTACATGACACTTTCTATTGGTTTTGATTTCCTTTTATTTTTCCTTATTTTTATTGTCTTTTGGACAGCCTGATTTATGCAGCCTTTATTGGAATCCTCTGACTTGATTCCTTCCTTTGCAATGTCTTGATCATTCCCCACCCTAGTTATTCTATTCCTCATTTGGGAAAGATGCATTAACACCAGAAGCTTTCCACTTAGGAGGGCAATTTCTCCTTCATGACACTGTCAGTCCTGGCCAGTTTTACATTTCACCTTGCTGTGAGTATTAAATTGATAATGAATGCTGACTACTTACGGAAATTAGGGACATCATTCTCCCCATAAAACATTTGTTGGAGCAAACCTAACTTAGCAAACAATATTATGTGAAAAGACAGAACAATATAAAAAATAACAGTAAGGCACAGGTTTATTTTATGCAGATGTGTAGTTTGCCTGCCATGAGATTCAACAGCACTCAAATTTCCAATAACTTTCCTTTTTTGCTTGACCAATTTTATTCATTACTTATAGGTCCCTGCAGAATTCAGAGCTGTTATTACAAACATACACATTACAGAAGGAACACAGCATAGTTTTTTAATAAGGTTTTCATCAGCTGCTTTTGCTGACTTTTCTTCATTTCTCTTGCACCCTGCTTTTAATATCATAGCTTCATTTGATACTGTACAACAAAAAGGGTAGAATATCACCACAGAATATGTGCATGGCAGAATATAGAAATAATCACACAATCTACTTGAAACATGAAGGCTCTTTCGGCAATTTCCACTGCCTGTTTGCATATGCAGTTTATGCATCTAGATGGGAAAGGTTATCCTCCTTTATTAATTCCACTCCCCCCCAAAAAAATCAAAAATATTTTCAAAACTTAAGATTCAGAACAGAAAAGGGAATACTTTGCCATGAGCCAAGCACATAGAGGAAATTAAAAAACAAAAATGATAATTTTCTCAGTTCACATGTCAGTATTAGGAGTGAGAGAATCCATGGGATGAATCCGATATCCCTGTGGACCAAACTGTCTCAGTAGAAGAGAGAAACAAGGTTGAAATAAGCTTTCATACGTTTTTTTCTAGATATTTTCTCCTTTCGAGTGGGGCTGAACTTGTGTCCCATTTTCCACATGAAATGCTTTATGATACAAGGAGAAAGACTGTGATGTTTCATATTCAGTGATCAAAACAGCTGAAAAATAAATGTGCAGAGGAATCACATCAGTAAGCAAATACACTTCCACAAGCTTAAGTGGATTTTTATTAATGACCAGGCCTACTAAACCTCACTTCCCCTCAGTCATGGCTTAGCTGTGATGCATAGGGTTGGCTTTGTCCCAGCTGTGTTCTGCCCCTGGCAGTTATGATGAATGAGGGATTCAGATTCATGGCTCCTTTCCTTTGGAGATAGGTTACAATATTCTGGGCAAATTTGTTTGTGGGTTTATTTGTTTATTTGTTTCCACCCCATATATATCAACAGGCACTACACTAAATCTGACTACACTGTCTCAGATCACATACCCACCACTGATGCACTGCTCGAAGCACTGCCAGAGGAGGGCTATGCTGAAGTGTTCTGGGCAGCTTCACAGATTGAAAACATCAGTGCCAGCATCGAAAAGCTTGACTCTTGATGTGATAATTCTGAAGATACATCCAACAGCAATACAGAATGAAGAAAAGCCATGAAGAGGGAGCAAAGCTCGAAGAAAGAAAAGAAGCTAGAAAGTTTGCTGTTGGCATGCATATTTATGAGAAATCACCTAAAATATTTGTCAAGAGCTCTCTGTTTAGAGATAATGCGCAATGCTTTGGTCTCCTATTCTACAATGGCAGAATTAGAGGGAGTCCGACAAACGATTCCAAAATGTTCTGACACCTTGCAACCTGGCAAGTAAACCTGCTACCTACAGATCTTCCTCTTAACAGCTGGTGAAGTGATGGTTCTGAACGTGTGCTTGCACATTGACACTCGCAAAGACAGGATGTTACCAATTCAGGTACTATACTTCTGAGGCTGGGGCTTTTGAGGGGTAGGCTCATGTTATTGGAATATTTCAGTAAAACTACAGCTTTACATTCCCCTGGGCTCTGGCTGTACTGTATAGAACTTGCATCAGGGAAGTGGGGAGGAGTTGAAATCTAAAATAATCTTAAAATTCTGGAGTGCTGTGTCTCTTAGAGGGGTATGGAATGCCAAAAGCTCTATGAAGTTGTCATACTCTAAAGCAAACGAGAAAAGTCTGAAATTTTTCTTCTCTCCTTGGCAAATTCTTACTCCGATCAGTGGAGTCAGCACACACCCACGTGCGCGCGCACACACACACACACACACTTATATCACTTTTGAGAGGAAAATCAGTACCAAATCATTGTGCTGAGGCCTCATATCAGAGTCCTCATATTGAGGCCTAAAATATCTAAAGCTAAAATATCCTAAGGACGCTAAGTCAATCACCTTCAATTTGGTGTCTTGCCTCTTGCCTCAATGGACTAAATACTTATGTAACAGCTGCCACAGACTGTGCTGAACTCATAAGGTGAAGATATGAGATAGTAGAGATCATGCTCGGAAGGATGCATCAAAATAGTAAGAACCGTTTATTTTTAACAGACTGGACACAGTAGGCAAATACAATATGCTTAAAACAACACCAATAATTGGTTTGTCTATAAAGAACAAATATAAATAAAGCTCACTTTGTTTCATCTCTGTATGGTACCATGATGCAAGTCATAAACACAAATTGTGAAAATTAAGTCTTTTACTTGACTTTTAAGTAAAAGACTTTACTTGTTCTATGCTTAATGCATGTGGGCCAGGGGTACGAGAGAATGATTGAGTTCAAATGGCTGTTAGTATTTTTGTTATTATTGAGTACTGATATCACAAAAAGGAAGCAATGTCATAAAGTCTCATAGTAAATAGGTACATTACTTTCAGTAATACAATTTTAACCTGTTAGCCACAAAGGTGATGGTATGTGAGATGGGAAAACAGTTTGAATGGACAGCCATCCAGCCATAGCCAGTGGGAAAATACACTTCAATGTAGCAATATTCAAACTCTTTTTTGACAAAATATGTTGAATCTGAACCACTTTCTTACAGCATAGATGGATGCACAGCATCTGTTGAATGTGCGGATTAATGTAGCGCTTGTACACCATTGACCAGGATGGGAACTGTAATTAGGAATGACTACCTGAAAATACCACCTCTGCTGTCAGCCTGGTAGTTCTCTGTAGCCCATGTCAAATTCATCTCTTGTTTTTGAATAATTAACATATATATTTTTTTCTGTAAACCATTGTAAAATGCTTCCCTTCACCCAGGGCAAGGAGATGGTCCAAAATCTGTACCAAGAGAAGAAATAAAGAGACTGAGAGCCAAGTTGCAATGAAAGGTAAGCAGGTGGAAGTTCTTTGAAGTTATGAGAGAAACTTACTAGCCTATTTATTTGGCCAGTATAGATCAGTTAAGGCTGAGTGCATAGATAGGTACTCTGGCAAAGATACTGTCCACAGCATGTATTCTCAGGCCTAAAATTCTATGAAAACCTGAACCTACCCAATGGGTGTTCCTTCCTCCTTCCATAAATAATATTTCCACATAATACTGTTGTGATCCTGTTTGTGTCTCTGGATTTTGCTAATTCCTATTTTAAATATCTATGAATTTTAAGAGAGGTTCTAAAGCAGATACAGTTTGATGACATGCAGCTATAACAGATGAAAAAAAATTTCTCTGACCACAAAGCAGCAAATCTTACATTTTACTTCTGTGCACCTAGTGTAAAGTACACAAACAACCCACCTCTGTGTTTTCTACATACTCTAAGACTGTGTCTTTGGTGGCTAAGATTTCAAGTGGGGCTGGCTAATGCTGTGGTTTGAAACAGAGAAAGGATGAAAGCACTGCCATTCAGCTTTATTTTGTCCACCCTTATCTACTGATTTTTGGTTTATACAGATCAGCAGGACTCTCAGTACATTGTGTATGTTTGTCCCACGTTCATATTTTACAGGATAGTTGTTTGGCTGAGGAGCCAGTGTAGCAGTTTGTACTCCAGATTACTCTGCACTTGAGTGTGCCCAAGTACAGAAATAGATCAGACCATGTCAGAAAATCCCAGTATTTTGAAATACAGACATTTCAAAATATTTATGTATATTCCTTTTAGGGTAAAGGAGATTAAAGCTTTTTCATTACTGATTAAGGAATTATATCCTACACTAATTCTGTGTTGGGTCCCTAAAATCTGTTACATCAGTCAGTCATCAGATGCTGGAAGGCAAAACCTTCCATCAGTGCTGGAAGGCACTGCTTTTGTAACTCCACTGACTTCAGTAGCTTGCCTGAAGAAAGATTTTATTTCTTAACCATAATATAAAGTATTCTTTCTAACTTCCCAGGTGTATAATTCTTGTAGCCTTCTTTAATGGGGTAAAGGAGATTAATTTTAGAAATAGAGCAGATTTAAAGATCCCGGGACATTTGCTCTAGCTGTTTCTTTGCCTTGTTTTAAATAAGTCTGCTATCTGGTTTTGTGGGGAAATTATATAATGGACTGTTAACAGCTCAGTTAAAGCATGTACAACCAGGGAGTTGTTCAAGTGTAATGATTTTCCAATTTCTAATTATTTCTTATTAAAAATCTGTAATAAACAATACCAAACAAAAAAAGAAAAAGTTGAGGTCAATCTCGAGCTGCATTCTCATTGAGAATTCAGATATGCAATGCAAGCTAATTCATGCAAAAATAACTTTAAAAGGTATTTGAATGATTTTGACCATGAAACAAAAGAAAGAAAACATTGTGGCAGCTTTAGTAGCATCTTAGAGGTAATTACCTTTTCTGGGTGCTGGGCAGAAGGATGGATGTTCAGCAGTAACCTGGGTTCCCTTCTGGAAAGTCCATAAATCTACCCTCAGTTATACACATATAATATGTCCCGTTCAAGCCATGGAAACCTGAAAGATGTTCTGATGCCTTGTTTGCTAAAAGGGTGAATGCAGACTTTGGATCTTAACACCTACAATGAACTGCAAGGTATAATATATTCTCAGAGGCAGCCTCATGGTTTTTATCAGCCAGTTAATTGTGAGGAAGTGTGGGACTAGAACTCCTTTTCTGTCATGGTTCCCTGGATTTCCTCGCAAGGTGGCCTGCAGAATTCTGTTTGCTAAGTTACGCTTGCTTTTAACATGGTGGTTTATTTAGTGAGGAGTCTGGATATTGCAAGTATTCAGATGGCCTCGTAATTGAGTATAATCAAGTTGTTCATAGTTTGGAGCAAAATTGTAAAAAAAATAAAATAATTTTCTTTTTAAAGTAGGATTCCCCCAACCCCATGCAATTGATTTTGAAGTGATGAGGGTATCCCTGCACTTTGTTAAGTTCA